>NC_041399.2:200133425-200178425 GCF_900747795.2 Erpetoichthys calabaricus
AGTATCTGTATGTGTTTTCACAGTATTGCACATGAGAGATAATCAAAATATACTGAACCAGACTTGTTAACTTTGGATTTTTTGCATTTCTATTTAATTACTTAAATGTTATCCCCTTGAACACCAGTATGATTGTTAACTTTTAACATATCCTGTACTTATGCAGCCACTCACATCTTCCTCATTGGCAATGGCATAGTGCATCTCTTTGAGATAGTCTTTCAGATTTGGGTACATGTAGTCGTCATTCAGGGTTGGATATGGAGAACAAGGTAGGAATGGCATCGCTTGGAATCTACAGTTTAAAAGAACATCTTTCTGTGTAGTGTGAGCATCAGGATTGGCTTTACACAAAGGGGTCTAGCTAACAGCTTTCTGTGCCCCTTTTCCCTGATTGTCTACCACTCATATCAGAACAGCACACTGTAATATTGTCTGGTAGTGTGGAAATCCTGAGGCATAAAATCAATATAATTTACTCTCTCACCATCTTAAAAAGTGCATATTTAGCTGACACTGACTTGGACTTTAAATTTGTTTGGTGTTGGAGTTTAACCATGTTTCCATTATTTCAGCCATTATTCAGACTCTGGCTTACAGTGATGTTTAGAAATTTTGTCCAGAATTAAGAAATGTTTCTTTCCATTTCCAGTTCTGAACTCATTAAATCAGGATTCCTGTAATATTGCTGTAGTGATGCTTCATTTTCAAGTCAACGTTCTGGTTACCCACTATGCAAATATCTTGTAGTAAATTGTTCATAAAGAATGGATTCACCGTACCTGTAACTGATCCTTTCAGTGTCTGCTATCTCATACACTTACACCCTTGAGTTCTGCATTATGAATTCCTAAATCTCCAGGACAAATAAAGGTCAGTCTGTCCATCATTCCATTCTTTGCAGAATTCTTTACTTTTGTCTTTGATATCAAACATCAGTCTGGGCTTGAGTCATCAATGAGAGATGTCTTGCTTTCTGCAGCCTACCTCTTGATATTGGCAAATAAAGCAATCTGGTTGTTGTACATAGTGACTTGGCGATTAATGGATTTCTGAAAGAATATTGCTCTGTACCATCAGAAGTTTATTAAGAGTATGATGTGTGATTTTTCATTTTCAGTGTTCATGTTGACTAGGGGGCGGCACGGTGGTGCAGTGGGTAGCGCTGCTGCCTCGCAGTTGGGCCACCTGGGGACCTGGGTTCGATTCCCGGGTCCCCCCTGCGTGGAGTTTGCATGTTCTCCCCGTGTCTGCGTGGGTTTCCTCCGGGCGCTCCGGTTTCCTCCCACAGTCCAAAGACATGCAGGTTAGGTGGATTGGCGATTCTACATTGGCCCTAGTGTGTGCTTGGTGTGTGGGTGTGTTTGTGTGTGTGTCCTGCGGTGGGTTGGCACCCTGCCCAGGATTGGTTCCTGCCTTGTGCCCTGTGTTGGCTGGGATTGGCTCCGGCAGACCCCCGTGACCCTGTGTTCGGATTCAGCGGGTTGGAAAATGGATGGATGGATGTTGACTAGGTTCTAAAACAATAAACCAGCAGTCGTCTTCTTCCATAGCTATTCACGTTTTTATATGGGGTTGCCATTTTTTGACTAGACTAATCCAGCTAAAATGCTAGAAAGTTGATTTCACATATTTGAATACACAGGTGATATTCTCTTGACCTTAGCCTTATTAATCTATGGTCTTTTGCAAGTTTTTACAGAAGTAGAAGAAGCTGTAGTTATTCTTTCAAGCTGATTCACATAAACTAACTTTTTTCTATTCTTGTTTCTTTTTAAGCAGCCTTTCTCTTTGGTCTTTTTCCGTTTAATCAGACATTTCCCCTTGGGATTCTATCTATCTATCTATCTATCTATCTATCTATCTATCTATCTATCTATCTATCTATCTATCTATCTATCTATCTATCTGTCTATCTGTCTGTCTGTCTGTCTGTCTGTCTGTCTGTCTGTCTGTCTGTCTGTCTGTCTGTCATATAGTGCCTTTCACGTCTGTCTGTCTGTCCTTTTTCAGCCAACCCCACTTCTGTCACTTGTATTTCCATTCTAATTACTTCACATAAAGAGTACACATGAAGTCTCAATGGCAGAAGGGTTTTTCGATCTATGTATTTTTAAAGTGTGAAATTAACCTCATCAGTTATTTTTCTTTTAAAAAATATGGTGATGCATCAATTCTTTTCAGTTTTAATTTAACATATCTCCAGAGCAAAGATATCAAAGAGAATGAGAGTTATTCTAGATAGTTAGGACATTAGTACAGTAATCAATCAGAAGAATGCTCATCATATCCCTCTTGTAATTTTGAGCAAATTTATATTAAATGGATCTAGTGAATGTTTTCAGGATTACTTGTATAGTGAATTCATGAATTTGAGAAAGACCTAGTCCTTTAAATTCTTCCAAGTCAATAGTGGAACATAATGAGAAGGTTTGCTAGAAATAATTACTAATGCTTTATTCATTGTGGTGTTAATTGCTTTTTTAAAATCAATTACTGTGCAACAGTGTATAAAATAACATAATAGAGAAGCTCTTGACAAGTCATAAGGAAGAAAAGGACTTAATGCTTGTTTTAGGATTTCTGTTTTTTTATTACAGGGTATATGAGACTTGAACCTCATTGTGGAATAGTGTTTTAAAGTTAAAATGTGAATTGCAAAAAATTGATCAGGGTGTTTCTATGTAACACTTTAAAATTTCATCTGACAGTAGTATTGCTGGTTATTTGACTTATATAATTTTAAATGCATTAGTGTAGGCCCTTCAGCTGATTAAGCGGAAGCATTGCATTTTAGTACCTCTACAGATATATTTACTCTTAGATTCTGTAATCACTTGTTGACATTGGTGCCAGGATTATAGGAAAAAACATCAACTTCTGGTGCTCTCAGCAACCAGAAATTTATGTATGCAAAAATCTATGTAGCATGTCAAGAGAATTGTCTAGTATTATTTACTGTAGCCATAAAAGGGTTAGGGTTAGATGGTGAGACAAACTGGTGAGGAAGGCAGGCTCTATTGTAGGCATGGAGCTGGACAGTTTGACATCCGTGGCAGAGCGATGGGCGCTGAGCAGGTTCCTGTCAATCATGGAGAATCCACTGCATCCACTAAACAGTATCATCTCCAGACAGAAGAGCAGCTTCAGTGACAGACTGCTCCACTGACAGATTGAGGAGATTGTTCCTCCCCCACTCTATGCGACTTTTCAATTCCACCCGGGGGGGTAAATGTTAACATTATACAAAGTTATTGTCTGTTATACGTGCTCTTTAATTAATTGTTTTTTATCAGTATGCTGCTGCTGGAGTATGTGAATTTCCCCTTGGGATTAATAAAGTATCTATCTATCAATCATATAGTGCCTTTCATATCTATCTATCTATCTATCTATCTCTCTCTCTCTCTCTCTCTCTCTCTATCTATCTAAGTTGTTGGTTTTGCACGCTTCACAAGCAGTATAAACACTAAGTTCTCTCTCTCTCCTTTTTTTTTTTCCTCCTTCTGTGGCACTTGATGTTTCTCCTGTCTTGACTAAGTAACTCCTCCTAGCCTTGTTGCTGGACTTCAGAGTTGAATTAAGAAGGCAGCATCGCCAATGGTAGACCCTTGCCTCAGACAATATGATTTCACTGCAGTCATTAAAAATTACCTTACATTGGTTGGGAGCATGCGCTGATATCGCATAGCGAACTACCTGGTTTGGGACCCAAGTGCAACTTGTGACACACTGTTGAAAAATTCAATTGGTCATATGTAGGATGGGTGTACATTTACCTTATGTCATGTATACTGTGACTTTTGTCATGCACAACGATCACACAGCAGTTGTATATTTTTTCCCCAGGATGTGCATCCTGGAAAACAACATCATAATAAGTAACCTTCTCAAACCATCTTACTCTAATATGGGCTCTGGTGTGGTCAGAGCCCATACCAGCACCACTGGGGGCAAGGCAGGAGCCAACCTTGCCAATAGGTCACTGGTCCATCACAAGCTACACTCATGTACATGCCCACAAGGGCAATTTTGAATCACCATTTAAACTATATTATGGGTGTTCTGGGATGCGAGACAAAATCTAGAGCACCTGGAGAAAACAAACATAAAGACATGGGGCAATGTATAAACTCTACTCAGAAAACAACCAGGTACTGTAGTCAATCCCAGGAAGCTGAATGTTTGTGGGAATAGCACTCAATACAGAGCCAAATTTGTTGTACCAAGTAGAAGATAGTCAAAACAAATGCAAAGTGATGTAATAAAAACGTGAAGCATATGATGCTCAAAACATATTCAGCATGCATTTAAGTAATATACACGTAAATTAGTGTGTGTACTGTATATGTGTGTTCTAGTTACTAGTGAATGCCAGTAAATAGAAACAACAATTCAGTAAAGCTGTTACTCTCTGAGATGTATAAAATTTCATCTAAGGCAAACCAATTAATAGTTTCTTTTCACATATTTAAAATTTAATGAGCACAGAAAGACATGCTCAGTTGAAAGAACTCACACCATTTTAATCATCCTATTAACCACACTTAATCTTTGATGCTAAAGTAAAGCAGCTTTTTAGTCTGCCACAAGATAAACTGTTTTAAAAAGCATCATCCATTCATGAAATGTCATACTTAACTGTTTTGTGTTTATCAAAGAAATTTCATTAATAGTCTTCGTAGTATTGTATTCCAAACTATTACCATATGCAGTAGTGGTAATATCAAAATCAAAAGCCTGATGTATTTGGTGCTGGTGAAAGGTATAACCGAGATAACCCTTTCAAACAAGTAAAATTTGAAAGCAAGAAAGCAGTATGCCCAGATTATGTTTTTCTGATTTCCACATTCTCTAAACCTTCACATACCCAGTGAGTTCTCTTTTCAAAGCTATTTTCAGTTTCTCATTTTTAAGTGTTTATTTCATAAAAACAAGCACAGAGCAAAAATCCAAGATGACAAAGGTAACATGCCTGAATGACTGATTATAGCACTTTTGTCCGTGATTGTAAAAAAGTTTGGAAAGCTTTTAAATGACTCATTATTTGATCTATTCTTTGTTACATAGTCATCCTACAGTTTCTGTAACAAATTCACAAGTCAGGGAATGATGCCTTTGTCTGTCCCTTCCATGTGCCATTCATCATCTTGATATCAAGAGAGCTTTGTGAGGTTATAATTTATTTACACCTTCGACTTGTGTTCTTTGTTCTCTGTTTCTTGTTTCACTCCTACTACTCCTCTACTTTGGTCTCTTCACTGGTTTCCTTTCGCTGCAGGCATCAATTTCAAAACTCATCTTGATCTACGGTTCTCTGAGTTGTTCTGCTTCTCGATATCTCCAGTCTTTGGTCCCTTTATATATCTCTTCAAGAAGTCTCTGTTTTGTCTCTGCCTCTCTGCTGGTTGTCCTTCTGCTAGTTGTGCCAATACTGGACAATACTTCTGTGTTCTTACACCAAATATTTGGAATGATCTCACTTTGGCTATTTGAAGTGCACTCAGTTTATTCATGTTTAGGCATCTTTTAAAAATGCACCTTTCATTAAATATTTTGGAACTTGCTTAGTGTCTCTCCTACAGGATAGCTGCTGTTGCACTAACAGAGTTTAGGATACTGATTTCTATCTTTGTCTAGTTGCAGATATAATTATATAGTAGTACTACGACTACTACTTGCTTGGTTTTTTATGTTGTTTTTAGTTGCTTTTGATCCTTGCATCTTCTAATCATTCTTGTGTATATTATAACTTGCTTTGTAAGTTACCTTGGATAAAGAAATCTGCATAATAATAATAATAATAATTTATAACTATTATTAGTATTAATATTAATTTACTAGAGATGTACCCTCACTATTTTTTGCTTCTGAGTTAATCTTGAAGCTTGGGGTTTAACAGACCCCTATTTCTTTCTGTCCCTGGGTGCTTGATTTCATACCAACACGAGTGCATGTGGTAAAAATAGAAAACCAACACATATCTACTCTGGTTTTGAACATCTGAGCCGTTTAGTGCTTCTGCCCCCCAGATTGTGCACACATTTCACCTTTTGACTCTCTAGCTAATCACTATAGCAGCTACAGTTTGCTGATCAGGGAGCAGCAAGTGACCTCGTTTAAATTGACAAAACCTTTGTATAAATGAGACGATATATGTGACAAATGGTATTATGATACAATGCCGCCACAGTAAAAATAGTTTTACTTGGGGAAACACAGAAGGTGTCTTGGTGTTGAGACAGCTTTGTTCAGTCAGTGGTAGCATTGTGCTCTGCCTAGGGTCCATTATGGACAGGTTATTAAGGTGTAGTTGAGGCTTAGAGAGGATCCATCTAGTTTGGGATCCTAAGAGAGTTGCGTTTCTGTTTTTTGCAAATGATGGTAGCATCCTTAACATTACATTTTTTCTTGCACAAACATGAAAAAAGCATTGCATTTTTTGGTTTGAAAAATGACATTTATTAACTCTCATATGTCTACTGTAAAACATGCAAAACACTAAAACTACAAAGTCAGAAGCGTAGAAAGTATAATAAGGATACAAATAATAATAAATAATGATAATACTGTGTATATTGTCAAAATGTGTCATTTGTGTGGTATATCTTGAAGCATGGTGACATGCACAATCCTATGTCACAGTCAATGATCAGCTTTTGAATAGCACACTGCACATGTGCGATTGACACGAGTGTCACTTTGGATTCATCAGAATCACTTTCAATTTCACTGTCCATTTCTTTTTCCCTGCATGAAGACAAATTCACTTCGTCATCACTGCTCATATCACTGACAAGAGCATGCAACACCTGGGCTGCTGAAAAACGTTTCTTACAAGATGCCAGTATGAGGCTAGGAGAAAATGTGTGTGTGCTGTTGCCTGGGTCACACTCGGGCCTGTCGCTTATGCAAGACACGCCTATATCATTTCCTCAGCAATGGTCAGCACTAATGGTGTTGGCACTTTTATAGCTCGAGGCGCTTACGTGAGACGTGTCTTTACAGTTGCCCGAGTGACACTCGTGTCTAACGCTAAGGAGGTTAACCTCTTATCCTCACCAGACAGTGGTCTGGCTGTACCTGTTAACCTCACCAGACTGTGGTCTAAGCTGTGGACTGGAATGCTTCACATGTAATGTGTCTGGGATTAAAATTAGTACCTTCATATCTGAAGTAATGGCCTTGACAGAGGGGTAGATCAGGAACTTGTACAGCATTGTTTATAGTGGCATTCAGTTTTGTTTTCATCCTCTCCTTGGCTACTACCTCCAGTGGGCTGAGATTGCATCCCATAACTATGCCTGGCTGTTAATTAGCTTGTTAATTTGGTGGGCCTCCATTGAAGTGATGTTACCAGCCCAGCTCATTACGTCTTATAAAATCAAACTTTCCATTATAGAGGTATAGAACATGTTAAGGATGTCACTACCCACACTGAAGGAATGCAGTCACCTAACAAAAAGAGAGTCTGCTCTGCCCTTTCTTCTACAGTTCCTCTGGGTAACGAGACCAGTCCAGCTCATCACTGATGTGAACCCCCGTGTACTTGTGGCAGTACATTACTTCTTTATCCACTCCCTGAATAGTGACTGGGTGTAGAAGTCCTTTGGTGCAGTGAAGGTCAGCAACCAGTTTCCTGATTATGCTGATGTGAAGTTGCAGGCATTTCTCTTACAGTAATCTGAAGTGATGAAAGTTACATGTGGACTGCGTTGATGGAGTATATTCGCATTAGATGCTTCCAGTTTCTTGGAATTATAATTCCTAATCACTTGACATAAACCATCAACATGGAAGTTAAAAGGGGCTAAAAAGCCTTGATGTGACGATGCGGGTTCAGCTCCGTGCTCCCATCGGCTATTAGGGAGCCCTTGAACCCAACACCGTCGGTAATGTCACCGATGAGCTAGACAGTGAAGCAATAACATTTGAGCAAGGGGATGGTTCAAAAGTGCAAAGTGCTTTTATTAAAAGACAATCAAAACAGTGTTCTAATAAAGTGCTGTGCAATTCAGAAGTCTTCAATAAATAAATAATCCATAAAAAGAAACGTGTGGAGGTTAAAATACAAAATAACAATCCTTTAAAACGAGGTTAAAACGCACTTCAGGAAGCAGTCTTAAAAAAAACAAATGACATGCCCGATGCTCCTTTTCTGTTAGCATTAGCGTCTCACCTGCAACAGGCGAGACGATCTTAATGCAGCTGACCTTCTGCCTACTTCTACTGTTACTGTCAGTCATCTTTCTGATCCTTGGCTCCGGTTGGCTCCCCCTGACAGTGACCTGGGAATTCCTCCAACGGCCAAGGCTCTCACATGGAGGACACCACATCCCAAGTCCTGACTCCCGCTGCCATCCGCGGAGAATCTTCCGCCTTCCAGTCACTCCCATCCTTCATACAAAACTCTGCAGGAGCGACAACCACTACTACGCACTGGGTATCGGCCTAACCCCAGGCTGTCTACTCAGCTGCCGCGGGCCTGTTTTCGCTCGCTCGCTCGCTCACTTACTCGCACCGGCGGACGCTCTCTCTCTCTTTTGCTTGCTTGCTTGCTTGCTTCCTGCTTTCTTTCGCCACCTCCCATTCTCTTTCCTTTCTTTTCTTTTTCTTCTTTAACTGGCTCGCGCTTCCCTTTATGCCAAGGGACATAGCAGCTGCAGCACATTAGCCACAGGAACAATCACGGATGTGGACAGTCTCTCACCTGTGCACTTAGGTGAGAAACGCCCACACCGCAGATTGCCCTGCGGCTTGCTACAGCCACCGTGCCCCCTCCTAAGCCATGAGCGCGGTGATTATTTATTTTAAACAAACTGGCCTTTGCTGGAAGAGCTGTGGACCCATAACACCACACTTGACTTTCCAAGGTATCTTAGAAAATTCAGTAACTTGATAAGTTACTTTGCTGAGTGATGTGGGAACATAACCACATATGAACAAAAGGCTGTTTGAAGAAATGTGAGTTCTGCTCCAAAATCATTTGTACTGATGAACAACAGTCATTTCTTTAAGAAAGCTTTAGGCAGTGTGTGTTTCTGCATATTCTGAGTAATCCAGAGTGCTCAAAAATACTATTTACTCTTGAGCAAAAACATATCTTGATCATTTGCAAGTCACCTCCTCAGTGTTTACTGTAAGTGCATACTCCATGTTTTTACATACTGTCACATGCTGTATATTATTTGCAATAAGGTGCATTGTATATTTTATGTTTCTTTTGTTAATTTTCATTGTTATTTGTTTATAGGGTTAAGGTTATACATTCCAGTGTATATGGTACATTTGGCAAAATTACAGAAGCCCCAGTAATTAATGTTGAGACCAGCCTTTAGAGCTTGTGCTAGGAGTATTGGGTCAACTTGTGTGGTCTGCTGGATGGTGTACATGCAAATGTGTGGGGTTTGTCATTTGTGAATCTTTCTCATCAACAACCTTTCTGCTTAGTCAACAAAAGGAGACAATTGATCAATATTTGAATTTTATACATCGCACAGTACTAGACAGCAATGCTAACGAATGAACCACTGTACCTTTATCTATTGTAGTTACAATGTGGGTGACTATTTTACCAGAGTCAGTCATTCAGTAAAATTTGGAAATTTTCCCTTTAACTTGATTAATATGTCCATCTTCCTTTTGCTCGCCTGCTTCTTCTACCATTGGGTAGCATTTGAATTCAGTCTCTTTAAGCTATTTTAATCAGAGTTATATTATAAAATAAACACTTTTACAATTTGTTGCTACCTTGTACACAAAAACTGAATTATTACTCTTGCTTGTTGTCTTCAGTTGGCATTTAAAAAGCTAGTATAAAATGCCTTTTTAAGGCCTGATCCTTTTAATGTTCTTAAATAATATCACATAAGTAGTAAGTGGTAAGTTGAACAAAATATCTTAATTACATGTTTTGCAACTAAAATTCTATTGTAAGAATCAATAAAGGTCTGAGGTGTTGTCTTATTTTGTTCACCCCTCCCCTTCTTATCTCCTCTTTGACTAATCCTTCCCTTCATCATTATACGCTAATTGTTTTCATTTATTTGGTTGCATTTTAACCCGCTTATTCATATCAGTGCAGCTGTTGAAAACATATTTATTCTGAATAATTGTTATCCACAAAAAAATGCAAACATTTGAAATCTTGAGAAGATGCACCATGCTATACATGTAAACATGTTTTAAATCAGTAACAACTTGAAGAAAGTGGCACTCACACAAGACTAATTAGTACAGGCACTGTGGGGTTGCTGTGCAGTCATGAGAGTGTGCATGAGATGTGAATTTGTGCCTAATAGTCAACTCAGAGAAATTATTTTTTGTCTCTGCTCTCCCTTATAAATGTGTAATACCTAGAGAAGTACTACATTTAATTGCATAAAATCATATGTGATATAGTACGTGCAAACCTGATTATTCTCATTCAGGATGGGAGAGGGGAATGGGTTAGCCAGAGCCTATGTTGGCAGCACTAGGCATACGGCAAGAATCAGCGTAGACTGAACACCAGTCCATTGCCAAGCTCATTAATGCACACATCCACATTGACACAGCGCCTGTATGAATCCAACAGTTAACCAGAACTGGAAGTTCTTTTGGAATGTAGAAAGAAAAGCAGGGTACCCAGATGAGAACCCAGCTGGGCACAAGTAGAGCGTGCAATCCCCCACACAGACCATGGCTAGACTCAGGGTCGGAAACCATTAAAAAATAAGCTTCATAAAGTAGCAGAGCTTCCAATCACACAACCTACATACTCGGCATGCTGATCTGATTTTTTTGCATATGCAGCTGCAAGCCTTTTTTTTGTATTTCTTTGTAAGCAATTAGTTCTTCTCCATTCGTCCTTGTTATCTAGATTTTTTTCTGCCAGCTTTTCCTCTGCTTAGATGTATCTGGTTGTGAAAGTGGAAAACTGTAATTAAAAACATACATGAACCATATTTGTGAACATAATTATATTTAGTTACTCCAGATGTGTTTGTGGGCTGGGTTATTGCAGTCAGGTTATTAATTTACTACAGGCATGTTTTGTGTAATAATAGGGAAGAAATGACATGCAGCAGCTACATATGCTCAAAAATAGTTATCTTGTTTTTTTCAAATTACCATTTAAGTCATCTGCTAAGAACATTTTCTTTGAGACATTCTGCAATACATGAAGTTGAAGTTTTTGGTTTAGTATTTTAAACAACTGACTGACACACATTTGGTCATCTAAAGAAAGACACGTACTTGAAATAATTAAAACATATAACTATGTAAGATATTTCTGAAAATAATCATTTTTAAACCCATATCTGTATTAAGTAAATAAAATCCTGATGATCCGAAGTGTTTGGTGATGTTGGGAGCACCTCCAAGGAAGGTTATTATGTGTTACACACACATAACATATGAAGTGCTGTGATTTTGGTGGCAAAAATTCTTGTACTGTTTGTTTTCATGTTATTGTTTTTCTTTTATGTTGTATGTCAGTGTGGATTTTTTTTAGGCCTTGCTTAAAAAAATGAGACTGCGAACAAATGTTATATTACTATGCCATCATCTTGAAAACATTTCTGATTGGTAGGAGTGAAGTTTGGAATGGTGATGCAGTGGTTAGTGGTCTGACCCCACAGTTCCCGAGTGGTAGGTTCACTGCCTTTGTTGTATTTTCCTTAGTGGTATACACTTTTTCACTCCCATCTGAAAGATGTGTCTTATGTTGTTTGGTGGCTATAATTAGCTTCATATGAGTGAGTAAGAGTAGGTGCTTGTGTGTTAGACTGTCATGTCACATACTGTTGCCCATTCGTTCTTTCCTTCCATGTGATGATGACTGTGCAGGAATCATCTTCTTGTTTTCTAGAATTGCAAAAACAGATTAGGAAAAGGATTGATCAGTTTTAGAAGAGGCTGAAAATGTTTTTAGTGCTGAAGCACCTGCTAGCTAGCTTCTTACTTGAGACTTTGAACATTCGATGTACAGTTTATTTGTGCACTATGAACAAAGAAGCATTTGACATGTTGTACTGTGCAGTACGCATGTACAGAATACCCAGTGGCTTGGTGTTCATGGTAACTGTTATAATAATTACATCAGGGATTTTATTTCTTAACTCCTTGTTGTAACCCTTTTATCAGTAGTCTATCAAGATCCACAATTCAGGCTATATTTGAATGAAATGAAAAAGCAAAACTGAAATATATTATTTCCAGTCTTTATTATGAATTGTGTAGGCAACAGGTACACAAGGAATAAATGTGTTTACTTATCTTAGTAACGTGTGTGGAAATATTTATGTTTATACTAGGACTTTCTTTTGTGTCGGAAACTGTAGGAGTTTATTGTTTTTCATTAATTTATTTGAAGGAGGCAGAATTGCATGAGCAGACTGTATGGTGTGAAACAGGAAGTTTGCAGTCAAATTGGGTGTCAGACTGCGGAAGATGCTGTAACTACAGAATGAAGAACAAAGGTTGAGCTGCACCATGCTAGAAAGTACTGGATATGCAACAGGCATCAAATCCAGGGACTTTTGCAGGGCAGGATAGCAGAATATCACAGAATAGTGCTCAGACATGTTACAACAAAAAAGTTAATACCGTGCTTAAACCAAAACTCAGAGGTTAAATGCATTTGAGTGTCTTAGTTTTGTTTTTCAATATAGTTAGCAGTAGGTAATATGGTCATTAATTATTAACATATTAATTAAGGGGTAAAATTGACATTTTTCAACCTTTTCAAGTTTTTTCTTTACAATCATGCTATATATTAATTTGTCACATGAGGTTGTGTTCTAACATGGTGCATTTTGTTGTAAAATTAAAAAATAACTAGCTTGTTCTTTTGTTTTAAAAATGGATTTGATGGATCAAAATTCTACAAAGTGATACTGAGGGAGATATTTGTGTGTGTGTGACCTTAAAAAAAAAAAAATAAATAAATAAAAATGTAAATGTTTATATCTGAAACATTATCTGCATTAACAATATAATAACAAATGACAATTGAAATAAAGAATAACAGCTTTTATATATTTACTAGCTAACCCGCGGCGTAGCATACGCCGCATAATTATGTATTGATGGGTGAACACTTCTTGAATGACACAGTTGTCCAAATGGCGTGGGTTTGAGGATACGACTGTGAGTGAATGAAAAGATAGACCTCTGGAGAGAGCAACATACAATTGTCCGTGACTGAAAGCGGGATCGTCTGTGATGAAGAAGGCACGCTGGTGAAAGTTACTTCGTCGGTAGGGATAAGTGTCAGTGCTTGTAGATTAAGGTGTAGCGAGTCTTCGTTGTTGACGCTTAATATAGCTTGCGTACTGAGATGTTCCGGAGTAACAGTTGAGAAACACTTTTTTAGTGTCTTTTAAGCACAGGGAAAAAAAATGAACATGTGAAACATCCGTAATGTAATAAGCCACCAAGAAAAGTAACATTGCAACAATGCTATCTATGACCCGATCGCTGTAAACAGAAGTGAAAACAAAATCGAGCCCAGTGCATTCTTTAACTGCCTTGTGGCACAGTGGTAGTGTTGCTGCTGTGCAGTAAGGAGACTGTGGAATATTTTGGGTTCAGTTCCCGGTTCCCTGTGTGGATAGCGCATTGAATACTGAAAACACCGGTATATTAATGTAATGAAGTATTATTATTCTTATGTGTCCAGTGCTCTCTCTCTCTCGCATGCCTGTATGCATGTGTGTGTCGCTCGCTGTCTCTCGTTCGCTCGCTGCATGTGTTCCTGCAGGCATACCAGTAAGTGAATGAAAAGATGGAACTCTGGAGAGAGCAACATACAACTGTCCGTGACTGAAAACTGGTTTTGGCAGGTACATGCACATCTTTTTGAAAGTTTGACCCTGTGCCTTATTAATTGTCATCACAAAGGCAAATCTAACAGGAAATTGTCTTCGTGTAAAAGTAAAAGGCAAATTGTCCGCGACAAACTGTTTTACACGCTGCATACCAACCCGCGGCGTAGTATACGCCACATAATCACACTGCTTTTGTAATGTTTTTTAAGCAGAGGGAAAAAAATTAACATTTGCAAAATCCATAAGGCTGCTTTCAGTAAGTACAATGCACACGCGTTTAATTTGTCGGCCACTTTTTGCCAGCCGTCTTTTCTGGTTTGAGCTGCTTTTGCAGCGTTACCGCTTGTGCATATTAAATCTTGAAATCTAACTAACAAAGACACACAGCTTGTGTGGAAAAAAACGCACCCGTTCTTTCATCATTTTGTTGCAGCCTATCAAAGACTTGCTGATCATGTTTTCTAGACTCAATATATATTGGCTTTTCACTCAGCACGGGGGCGCGCATTCATCTCGGATTATTATTATAGCTAGACTAATCTACTAAACGGCTGTGTTTGAAAAACCGACGTATCCCGGATGAGTTTCACCGGCATTAATGATTAGGAATCCGGTTGGAACAAAACCCTGCAGCCACAGGGGTTCACCAGAACCGAGTTTGGGAAACACTGCTGAACACAGACGAAACCGACTCAGGTGAGGAGTTGGGGCAGGCAAAGTAGTTGCAGCTATTGATTATTTAGTGTTGTTTGCCTGGGTGTCTGATCTGCTCGACGGGATCAGAAATAAAAGGAAAACAATCTGAAGGCAATGTCACAGGTGTTCCTGTGGTATAGCAGGTCCACAGCTCCCCTTCAAAAGGCCATTTTTAAATAAATAATCATCGCGCTCACAGCGTAGCGAGGGGCGTGGAAGTGTGGCTGAAACGGTGTCCGGGTGGAGTCGTGCTGGGGGCGTATCTCCCCTGTGCAGTGTGCGAGTGAGTGAGGAGAGAGAGAAAGCCGGTACATTAGAGTGAGCATACAATCATCATTCAGTACGCACTGCCTGCTCATGTGCCCGCCCCCATCTCCTCAACTGAGTCGCTGTCGTCTGTGCACGACCTTGTCCTTTCATTGTTCTTTGTGGTTCCAGCTGCTTTTCTATATATAATCCACCAAGTCACCCGACCATGGTAGTAGCGAGGGGGAGGGGGGGTCTGGTGGCTGCGTACACAGGGTAGGGACGTAATCGGAGCGAGCGTATGACCCGCACTTACTGGGTATTCCTCATTCGTGGGGAACAATTGCAAGCCCCGGTGCCCATTACGAATGGGGTTCAATGGCTTACCCACGCCTCTCGGCGCTGGGTAGACACACGTTGATCCATTCAGTGTAGCGCGCGTGCAGTACCGGACATCCGCGGGCATCACATACCTGTTAATGCTCAATCTCACGTGGCTGAAAGCCACTTGTCCCTCTAAGAAGTTGGACGCCTACCACTTGGCGATCGCGTAACTATTAAGCAGGAGGGAGTCTCATTCGTCTTCGGAATTAACCAGACTAATCGCTACACCAACTAAGTATGGCCATGCAACACCACGCACAGAATCGAGAAAGAGGTATCAATTTGTCAATCTTCTCCGTGTCCGGGCAGGGTGAGGTTTCCCATGTTGAGTTAAATTAAGCAAGTTTTGTGTGTGGCGAGTTGTTGCATCCGGGCACATGAGCAGGCACTGTGAATGCCTTGAGAGTGTGGGTGGACGCGTGCCAGGGAATGATAAGTATCTATATATCTTCTTAGATATAGACAGCGTCTGATAGTTGTGATGGTTTTACACTCCAGTACATTGCGGTGAACGCTGGTAACAGTCAGGCGGGCAGGCATATTAGAGTTGGTGCTCTTAGAGTTGGTGGGCGTGTCTCTCTAGTGGTTCGAGTTCTTGGGCGGTGCTCTGTTGTTTGTATCCCACGGTCGGATGACTTGGTGGATTATATATGGAAATGCAGCCGAAACCGAAAAGAATAATGAAAAGTCAACGTGGCTTAGAGGTGCATGTGGACTGTAGCAGAGACAAATGCGAATGACGCCATGTTGTGTGAGCTGCTGCGTCCGAGTTGGTGGGCGTGGCTGTGCGAGTTTTCGTCGTATCCAATGTTCTTAGAGTTGGTGGGTGTTGCTTCGTCCTGCGTGCTTTCATGGGTGTCTTGCTTGTGCTGGTGGTGGCTTAGTGAATTATATATATATAGATATATGTTACAGCATTTTAAAACGTACAGCCAAAAAAATCAAACTTACCACACGCAGAGTAAGGTGAACGACACATTATGGTCTAATTAAACATTTAAAATAGCAGTGACAAATCTTTATATGAAGTGTTAGGTATCTGCCTCAATTAAAAAAAAAAAAAAAAAAAATCTGTTGTCAAGGATACGACATACTACGCGATACCTTTGATTAACAATTTGAAGCACAGCAATTAGACAACACTGCAATTACTTTTCATCTATTAATGATTCATGGTCTACTCGAATATTGCTAATTTAATTTCATTATTTTCGTTTGCTTTTATTAAAAAAACATCTCCAGGATAATTGGAGATATGTTTGTAATTTATATTATTATACTTTGATACTTTGATAGATTAAATTTAGGAGAGTTAGTGCTGCTGCCTCGCAGTTAGGAGAACCGGGTTCGCTTCCCGGGTCCTCCTTGCGTGGAGTTTGCATGTTCTCCCTGTGTCTGTCTGGGTTTCTTCCGGGTGCTCCGGTTTCCTCCCACAGTCCAAAGACATGCAGGTTAGGTGGATTGGTGATCCCTAGTGTGTGCTTGTTGTGTATATGTGTGTGTGTGTGTGTGTGTGTGTGTGTGTGTGTGTGTGTGCACGCCCTGCCCAGGTTTGTTTCCTGCCTTGCGCCCTGTGCTGGCTGGAATTGGCTCCAGCAGACCCCCTTGACCCTGTGTTCAGATATAGCGGATGGATGGTATTTAGGAGATGGCCTGCACAGATTAGCTGTTAAGCACATTAGCTCTGCGGCTATGGCGTAATGTGCAAAATAGTATGCTTGGGTTAAGGATAGACTGATGTGTGCTGTGAAAAACTGTTACAATATATTTTATTCTTCTTTTGTGTTAATGTTTGTTTTGGTGTTACTTGGTGCTGAACTACCAAGTCATGTGTAGTAGGGTGTCAACACCTAGTACGGTATTCAGTTATCAGTTACATAGGTAGACTTCTACTTTTAATTTTGTTTAATTGAAACTTTTGCACACTTTTTCAGGTAAGATGGTGCAAACTACACCTTTAGGATGTGATGAACCCAGGAACATCCCTGATGATACATACCATTTTGGGTTTTGGATCTTTCAGCATCAGACCCTTTCACCCAGGTGACCCAACTAGAGGTGATCAAACCCCCAGCTTGTATACCTGCAGCAGCCACCCACTGATCATCCCTCTTAATCCATAGCCACCTAATGGCTCTCCCTTTGGCTTCTGATACAGATCTTATGACATTCCTTTTGGCATAATGTTAAATGCTTTGAGAACTGAATGTCCTGCAAAACGGCAGTAGCCTATTTCAGTCAGCTCACCGCGAATCTTACACCCATGTATCTGGCACTGCTCCTCTAGTCCCAGGAATTTCCTGAACTTCCATCCATTCATTTTCCAACCCGCTGAATCCAAACACAGGGTCACGGGGGGTCTGCTGGAGCCAATCCCAGCCAACACAGGACACAAGGCAGGAACCAATCCTGGGCAGGGTGCCAACACACTGCAGGACACACACAAACACACCCACACACCAAGCACACACTAGGGCCAATTTAGAATCACCAATCCACCTAACCTGCATGTCTTTGGACTGTGGGAGGAAACCGGAGTGCCCGGAGGAAACCCACGCAGACACGGTGAGAACATGCAAACTCCACGCAGGGAGGTCCCGGGAAGCGAACCCAGGTCCCCAGATCTCCCAACTGCGAGGCAGCAGCGCTACCCACTGCGCCACCGTGCTGCCCCAATTTCCTGAACTTTCATTTATTAATATCCTTCATTCTATCTTCCCAAGGCACTGTGAGCTCTAGTGTGATAACCAGCTTGGTGGAATCTTGGTCCATTGGAACGTGCTTGGTGGCTGTAGGGTTGTTAATGCTATGTAATCTAAAAATCTTGGATGTTTACCCAGGTCTACTACTTTTAGTTGCCAGTCAGAAGCTGTGTGATGAATGCCATTTGTTGCCTTTAGCATGGTTGGAGCTTGTCTCCTGTTTGACGAAGGAGATGGATGTTTTTTTAGTGGAAGCTGTCATCTGCTTAACCTTAATTCTCTCTGCCACTGCTTTTAGAACCTGATCATGATGTCACCAGTAGCAGCCTTTGCCCAGTGCTTTGGGGGCAGTTACTGAGCAGATGTTCCAGTGATCTTCTTCATGGAAAGAGCAGACATGATAGGGTTTTGCTGTTCCCCCAGGTATGGAGGTTTGTAAGTCTTGGTAGAATGTCATAAACAGCTTGAACAAGGAACCAGACTTTGTGAAAGTTTGAATGCTGCAGAGCGTTTTCACACCTTGTCCATCTTTCTTGTTGTCTCAACCCTACCATCCTGCTTATTCTTTTTTCTTCCACCCTTGCTGGCACCTCTCCGTGTATCAGCCACCTCCAATCTTTGCCCTGGACCTTGTCAACTTGGGTCTTAGGGAAATATTCCAGGCCATCTTGTCCCATTGGCACAGTTCCCTCAATTCCCACTAAAAAATTTATGTCTTTCCCTAGACTATTCCACCCACCTCCTGTATCTTGTCAACCCTCAATTTTCTGACATTTTGTACTCAAATGCCTGCTGAGGCCACCTTTGGGTCTTTCATGCATCTGTATTAGAGAACATCCCTTTAAGTAACACTATGAATTTTTCCACTAGGCCACTAAAGGGAAGTATGTTGCTGCTTCTGTATAGAACTATACTGCTGTGGTTGTACAGAAGGCCAAGCCCCCTACATAGGAAGCTGCACTCAAGGGACTCGATTATTGTTAATGGTACCAACATACTGTACACCTCCAGTGGCCCTGGGCAGGAGGTTATGTTGGTAGATTCAGGCTGTGAATCTACCAGGGAAGCATGACTTGTCCAGCTTGGTGAGCCATGGTTCCATGTATTTGTTGGTCTTTATAGTGGCCACAGAATCTCTTAGGTTTGAATTGAACACCTTCCACAAGCTTCTTCAACCTCTCTCTTCTTTAGAGCCAAGGATCTGAACTTGGCAGGTTTGAAACTCATCCATGCCCAGTTCAAGAAAGTCAATTTTGGTGACTACGTGTGCATTCTAATAGAGGCCACAACTTTCCAATGTTCTGTTTCACACATTTTTGTTGAAAGGGAGAGCATCATTCCTGTATGCAGTTATGTTATTGTTTACCTTTGCATTGTAATAGACACAACCTTTTGAGGGTTTTTTAAATATTTTTTTAACTGTCTTGTTGATTTAGGTGTAGTTCTCAGTTTAAGCTTGCTGGAGTCTAATAATCTGTTCCATGCACATTTGTCATTCTGATGCTTTTTTCCCCATGTCACATTTTAGATTTCTATCAGTAGTTTTCAGGAAACTAACTGGCGGTACTTTGCCTAAAGATTCCTCAACTTATTCCTTGCTCTTTTTTTAGGCCAAACTAGTAGTGTTCCATCCATGTTACAACCTACAAACAATAGTGGCAGTTTAGATAGACTATGGTATCATCTAGTTATCTTTATGTGCCATTTTAACTGCTTTTATGTACAGAAAAAAATGAAAGTGGTGTATGAAAATGTATACTCCAATGCCTCCTATGGTTAAAGGGATAGTAAGGCAATTAGCTATTAAACTGACTGAAAGGGTGTTTGGTGTATATTTATATATATTCACCTAACATGCACTTTTATCCAAAATTACATGAAAAAGAGATCAGGATAATTGAGTAAACATCAGTTTGGGGAACTGTTTGGGAACAAATGTTACAGGACAAGGTTGCATAATTGACCATCACGGAGGAAATGTTCCAAGCCAACTGAACAACACAGATCTAGTTACTCTTATGAGTTTCATACTGATCAGCTCTTTGACTCCTTATGTCCTTCCCAATCAAATATGGAAACTGCATGAGATAAGATGTTCTGTGTGAATTGTTGTTCTGTCTTCTGCAGACATGCTGCAGGTAGGCAGTTGCTGTGATTTATTGTGACTAAGATATAAACGTTTAGGGTCATGTTGTTCAACAATACAGTACAGTATGATTATCTTCTAGTTACTGATTAATAAAGCTGTGTTGCTTTTTTTAGACATCGTCTTAATTCCTATTTGAAACATAGTTGTAAAATAATAAGGAATACTGCCACTGCTTACTAATAGAAACATTAAGGCATTTTACCTATACCTGCAGTGGAGCATGTTGCAATGATGAGTCATAGGCTTTGGCCACGGTGTGACATGTTCTGCCATCTGTGTGTTTATACATTTCATGTAAAATGGTTAATACAAATTGCACAAATGAAATTCGAGAATTACATTCTTAACAGCTGTGTTTCTTGAAAAATGTATACCTTTTCTTATTAAGACAAATTTTGGATCATAGGCCTTTCAGAGCTTAACTTGAGGCCAGACACTATACATTTTATTGCATTTGTAAGAATAACTTTGGTGAGTTCAATAAAAATAACATTTATCTCTTCAGTAGTTTGTTGTCATCTTAATATTAATGAACTATGTACTTTACGCATTGGACAACATGCTATCTCTGTGTGGAAGCTTTGAATTTCAAATTTGGCAATTAAATATAAGTAGTTGTAGACCCTTAAAGTAAAGTAATTTTATTCATTCATTTGATTTTCCATCTTCTGTCCAGCAATATTTATCATTTAAACATTGGTGCAAATACATTTAGATTTCTGTGTGTGTACTAGATTTTTTCATTTTTTAAGGTAAATATAATTTATTTTAAATTTAATGAATTAACTGAAAGTTGTCTTAAAAATGTGCTGTTTCTACAATGTAACACATTCATAAAGTCTGTTTTGTCTTGTTTAGTTGATTACACTTTTTAATAAATGATTACATTTTTAGTCAGATATGTCCAGGTATGCACCATTTTAAAGTCATTTGGGTAAAGAAATACCAGTAAATCTGCACAAGCTAAACTTGTGCATTTAAGAAATGCTAAGCCCATGTATCCAAGGTCTTTGACTCATTGTTAATGCTCATTGATCCATGCATGGCTTTAGCTGTAGAGGGGAGAGAACTGCTGTAACATGAAGCATCTGAGATTAAGTGTCTTAGTATTTCACAAATGATAGCTATTTGTGGAAAGACATAATATGCTTTATATTTGTTTGGAATAAAAGAAAAAAAAGTCCAGTTTTGATGTGAACATACCTACACTACTGGGGCTCCTTTATACCAACTGCAATACATCTGCATAGTGCCTCACTGCAACGGTAGCCATGTCAGAAGTTTTCTTTGTTTTTAATTTTCTTGTTTGTTCAGAGCAAAGTATGTGTGTGTATTTATTTACTTATCTGTATATTTGGGCTTCTATAAAAATAAAGCACTATCTACCTTAACCCACTACATAAGACTGCTTTGTTTATGTAGTGCCACTTTAACCTTATGCAACAGACTTACTCAAGTGTCAGAAATCTGAATGAACTAAAGACAAACTAGTGGAAGATTGAATCCTATTGAATAATCAAGGCATACAGTATTTCTGATGGCACTTTCTATGGCCAGAAATATCAGATTGGCAATATAATAGTGTCACCAAGTGTCATGACAGGATACATATGCACTGACAGTTTGAAATACTGTATCACTTAACAAGTAAAGATCAAATGTGACAAACATATTTGTACATTGTCATGAGTCTTAAAAACATACCAAATACCATACCAGACTGACTGAAGTTAGTAGGTGGCTGGTAATGTTAACAAAAATGTTAAGTGCAATACACTTGTGATTATCTGGGTACTGCACTGACATCTGCAGTATTAGTAATGTAAGGCACACAATATTATACGAAACAATGCTTGAGGAGAGTGGTACAAATTAGCAGTCTTTGGAGCAGAAACACTTTTTGATGCAGTGATATTTGATTTAGAAAGGTTGTGTTTTTTTATTTTATTAATGTTACGATTCAACAAATGAATTAATTGATATTGGGATATCTTAAGAAGTTGCCAGTATGAACCTTTTAAAAACATTTTAGGTGTCTAATTACTATGTTAAGAGAGGGCAGTAAATTGAACTTAATGAATGCGTACTCTTTCGCATTTACATTTGGACTTGAGGTGACATAGGGTTTGTTTCTGCTGCATCATGTTTAAAAAAAAAAAAAAAAAAAAAAAAAAATGAGTTGTACTGGCAAAGATGGCAAAACCTTTCATCCTTACAAACACAAAGTAATGACAGATCAGAAATATTTGGAAACATGAAAAGTTGTGAATCAAAACTGTCTACATTCAGTTTCCTACAATATTATTTGAAATATCTGTTTAGAAAAACAGGTGGAAAAATAGGACATTTTTGCAGTAAACTTTCTCTTATGCTGTGGAAAAAATAATATTGAATACACTTAAACTTGAACAGCTATAGAGGTGACTAAAAGTTTAAAAAATAAAAAAGTATGTTCTTCTCATGTCCTTAAAAACCGGTTTAACCTACACTTCCAGTCAAAAGTCTGGACAAGCCCAGAAATATTCATGTTTTCGATAGAAATTGATCTTTTTTAAATCAAGACTAAATTAAATAGATTTAAATATACAGCCAAGACTTTACTACTGGGTACTAAAGGCTATTACTGCTTGAAATGGCTGATTTCTAATTTATTATTCATCGATGACTGCAAAGCTCCATTCATTCAGTGTCCTAATAATCAGTTCTCTTAGTATATCCTTAATTAGTCCTGTATAAAATCTAATAGGTTTTTATTGAAACCTTTTGTATTATTGAGGGATGAGTGAGACCACGTTTATTACTAGGTTGGTCTACTCCCACACCTTAAGATTTAAGTACACACAGATATACACACACAGATCCTATTCACATAATTCACACTGCTTGACTACCAGTCACTCTGTAATATTACATATAGTGTCCCATCCAGATAAGTACATACGAGTGATGCCTACAATGCCTGTCACTTTTCAGTACTCTGCATATGGAGTAACTGTTTATAGCACTAACAATATATGGGTGTCCCCAAGAACTTTTGGTTATATGTTATTTACCAAGCGATGGTGCCTTATTTCTTCTGCATTTGCTCTTCGTATTGAGGTGTGATGTCTCTGCCCTTATAACTCTGCAGTTGGAGCAAATGGCAGTCCCTCCAGCATCAGGTGCCCTAATAGTTACTTTATTACATCAATTACTCCACATATAAAGAAAAAGTATAGAAATGTAAAAGCAACATGGTATTTATTAACCTATATTAATACCAATAGAAGAATGTATAATAGTGTGTGTGTGTGTGTGTGTGTATATATATATATATATGCTGTTTCTTGCAAGCCTTTTCATACAATTTCATTATCAATTTCATCTACCTTTTTCTTTATTTATATATCACTTGGATGTCATTTTTTCCCCACTCCATCTACAGCTTAAACAGTAAAAGTCTTGCGGAATTGAATCTTGGAATCTGTGCAGCAGTGCCTTATGTTTTATTCTTAACTATTGTATGCTAATCCTCTGGATCAGTGATTGCTTGTTTGGAAAAATAATTAATTTGAAACTTTTCTATTTCTACAGCATCACTATTACACATCTTTTATAGTTTTGTGCAAAAACACAAGGAAAGAAAATGAGCAGTGTCTTCTGTAAAATACAGTGTCATGCCCAGTCTTGTAGAAACAGCCTCATATACTACTTTCTCTCTGTCTGTTCTGTGCCAACATGTCACATGACTTAATCACCAGTATTTGTGTATACCACGCCTCTGTCACACTGCACCTGCTGCATATCTTTTAGTATATATTGCTATACCAAGCTTCCAGGACTACTCAAATCAAATTCATAAGTTTAATATAAATTGTTGCTGAAACTCATTCATCTCTTGAAGTGCCCCACTAGGGTTTGCCTCCAGCAAGATAGAGAGGATTATTTGGCACTTAGATGGCCTGTCTTTCAGGGAAGTAGAAGACTTGACTGGATCTAGCATGCAGCTTTCCCCAAAAATAAAGAATGCTTGTGTCCTACGCGAGTGACTTTGTCTATGGCTAAAAGAAAATGTTAGACAGATGTGCAATTCACAATTTAAATTCCATAGATTTACTGTGGATTGTTCTGTTGGGAAAAATAATCATACAAGTAGCGTCTTTTTGTAAGTCGTACACTTTCACAAATATTTATTACTGCAAAAGTTATGTATTAACAGGCTGTATAATAAAAATATATTAGACAAACATAAATAAGGAAACCGCTAAATTACACTGCCCTGAGAAATGGTCATTAAAGTGTGGTTTATAACATCAGTCAAAAATAAATTAACATATACTGTAACTAATATTTGTTGATATGTATTATGTTTGTTAATTGTTATGTGTTAACCACTAATGCTAAATACAGATTGAGTAATTTACTCTGATATTTCAGTTTCTGGTCATATTAAACATAAGTGAATTGTTTAGCTGATCAAAACTTGTTTGTTCTTGCTTGATATTCATAGTGAAACCAGTTCAGTAAGAAACATTCAATATCAAATTTTTGAGGTGGTGTTGCATCATTTTAGGAGTAGAAGTACATGTATGGTATATCTTGATTTGTGCTGTGTTATAGTTATGTAAAATAAACTGAGAGTATGAAGGATACTATAGACAGTATAGAAAATCATTACATATTTATTCCAAATCCACATATATACCAAATCAAGGTAACGGGGTTTGATTGGGCAGTGTGGGGGAGGGGGCTGGAGTTTATCCTGGCAATTCCGGACATAGTGCTGGTTCAAAACAAGACCCATTTATACACATTTCAGGATATGTGAGGAAAAACCGAGTACTTGAAGGAAAACTTGCACAGACACTAGGGCTGGGCAATATGTTGAATTTTCCATTTGATCCAGTATTTAGGGAAAATGAATATACTTTAATATGACAATATTCCGTATTTCTGATTATTTTGAAAACGTCTTTTGATAAGTAAATAAAATATGCAGTCTCCATTGCTCTTTCTAAGTGTGTTTACATCCATTCTGCCTATGTTGCCTGGTGGTGGTGATGATTAGAAGTATAAAATGGAGCAAGAATTGCAGGAACAAAAGGTTTAAACAAGGTAGTGTTAGGTCTGCTTTCTGGAAATGGTTTTGTTTTATCCTGGATAATAGTGCAAATAGTTCAACATCTAATGTTAAAACGCATTATTGTACAATATATGAATGAAGAGGCCATCTAGGCATGTGCGGTGCTTGCAACAAGTCCTGTTGCCTCTTGCAAAATAGGTCTCTGCAAATGAGTGAACAAGCAGCTGGTGGAAGGAGCTTACAGCTACAGTAACTTACCTTTTTGCAAAACACACCTTTGCCTCCTTACTCTCTCAAAATATTTGCACTTTGTCAGTGGTCAGATAACTACACTAACCAGTAATACACACCAAAAATGACACATCATCTCTGCAGTATACTGAAACATTACAAGTGGGAATAAAAACAGCAGCCTTCGTAGCTTTTTTTTATGTTAATTTTTTAGTGATCATGTATCATTTATGGCGAAAAATTGCATTACAGTAATCCCTCGCTATATCGCGCTTCGCCTTTCGCGGCTTCACTCCATCGCGGATTTTATATGTAAGCATATTTAAATATATATCGCGGATTTTTCGCTGCTTCGCGGGTTTCTGCGGACAATGGATCTTTTAATTTCTGGTGCATGCTTCCTCAGTTGGTTTGCCCAGTTGATTTCATACAAGGGACGCTATTGGCAGATGGCTGAGAAGCTACCCAGCTTACTTTTCTCTTTCTCTTGCGCAGACTTTCTCTGATCCTGACGTAGGGGGATTGAGCAGGGGGGCTGTTCGCACACCTAGACGATATGGACGCTCGTCTAAAAATGCTGAAAGATTATCTTCACGTTGCTATCTTTTGTGCAGCTGCTTCCTGAAACGACATGCACGGTGCTTCGCATACTTAAAAGCTCGAAGGGCACGTATTGATTTTTGCTTGAAAAACAAACTCTGTCTCTCTCTCTCTCTCTCTTTGTCTGCTCCTGACGGAGGTGGTGTGAGCTGCCGCCTTCAACAGCTTTGTGCCGCGGTGCTTCGCATACTTAAAAGCAAACAGCCCTATTGATTTGTTTGCTTTCCTCTGTCTTTCTGACAGACTCTGCTCCTGACGCGCACTCCTTTGAAGAGGAAAATATGTTTGCATTCTTTTAATTGTGAGACGGAACTGTGATCTCTGTCTTGTCATGGAGCACAGTTTAAACTTTTGAAAAAGAGACAAATGTTTGTTTGCAGTGTTTGAATAACGTTCCTGCCTCTCTACAACCTCCTGTGTTTCTGCGCAAATCTGTGACCCAAGCATGACAATATAAAAATAACCATATAAACATATGGTTTCTACTTCGCGGATTTTCTTATTTCGCGGGTGGCTCTGGAACGCAACCCCCGCGATGGAGGAGGGATTACTGTATCATTTAATTTGGAGTTTGGAGTAATTGGAGTTTGTATTTCTTGTTTTTTTTTTTTTGTTTTTTTTTTATATAGAGCTTCCTAAGCACAAATATTTGTGGATATTCAACATAGTGTGTTCATTTTGCATTAACATTTACTGTATATGTACTTTGTCCTAGTAGTCTTTGATTCTGTTAAGGTTATTTTAAATTGGAGAATGTCACAAAAACAACCACGTCACTTTTTTGATTTGAGTTTAGCAATAGGCTAATTCAGTATCAGTTAATGAAACAAAAAAATCTCTAATTTTAAAATGGCAAATTGTAATAGTAAGATGCAACTTCAGTGTGTATTGGCATTGAAAGTGAAAGTAACATTTTATTGGGTAGTTGCAATGGCTCTGTTTCCACTGAAACATCTCTGCCAAATGTTTCGTTGGCTTTGGCCCTGTAAAACACCTATACTGTAGATAAAGAATGATTCAAGAAGCTGTTAAGGACACTGAATGCAAACTGCGGGTTGACTAACCATCAAATTACAGTATGTACAACTTTTGGTCAAGTCAAGTTGGGGAGCATGCACTGGCATAGCACGTTGCCGCACCCACTACACAACGAAACAACTTGGGGTCCCGGTTTGCAGCCTCCCAGGCAGACACGCTGTCTATTCCCACCCTCTGGAAATGACTCTATCTGTCACAGCCAGGTGTTACGTGGGCGACCCCTTTGCCTGGTCCAGCCACTCGGGTCGCCAACAATGAGGATCTTACGAGCCGGATCACCCTAAGGGAAACGCGCCACATGACCGTAACTGACGCTCCATCACAATGCAGGTAATGTGCCTCATTTGGGACTCCATGAGCAACCGCACATTCGACACAAAGTCAAACCAACGGTACCCAAGGATTTTCCAGAGACACAGTACCAAAGGAGTTCAGTCTTCATCTCGGGTCACTGGATAGTGCCCATGTCTCACAACCATATAGCAAGACAGGAAGCACCAGGACTCTAAAGACTTGGACCTTGATCCTTGTGCATAGATATCGGGAGCGGCACACACCCCTTTCCAGTGACCTCATGACCCCCCCCCCCATGCTCTCCCAATCCGTCTACTGCCTTCATAGGAAGAGTCACCAGAGACATGAATGTCGCTGCCAAGGTAAGTAAACCTCTCAGCAAGGTCGACACTCTCAACGCAAACAGACACACTGCTGATGGCTGTTCCCAAGAGGTCATTAAAGGCCTGGCTCTTTGGTTTTTATCAGGACACTCGCAAGCCCAGACACTCAAGACTCCTCACTCAGTCTCTCGAGCGCCCCGATCAGAGCCTCTGTTGACTCCACGAAGATCACAACATCATCAGCAAAGTCAAGATCTGTGAATCTTTCTTCACCAACAGATGCCCCACAGCCGCTGGACCCCACGACCTTGCCCAACACCCAGTCAATACAAGCATTGAACAGAGTAGGAGCAAAAACACACCCCTGATGAACCCCAGAATTAACTGGGAAAAACACAGAGGTCCTGCCTCCACTCGGCACAGCACTCACAGTACCAGTGTACAGACCGGCCATGATATCCGGCAACCTCAAGGGGATCCCGCGAACCCTCAGGATGTCCCACAGGACAGCTTGATAAACTGAGTCGTATGCTTTGCGAAAATCGACAAAGGCTGCAAAGAAACTCTACCGATATTCGCGTTTGCGCTCCATGAGAACCCTCAGCGCCAGGATGCGGTCGATGGTAGACTTCTTAGGCGTAAAACCAGACTGTTCCGGTCGCTGGTAGGTGAGCAAGTGATCACAGATCCTATTGAGGACCTTAATTGCATAATTGATAATGACATAACGACGGACTTGTCCATGAACTAGCCTTTCAGTCAATTGTCCAATTACTTTTGAACCCCTGAAATGAAGGGGGCATTAAAAAAATGCTTTAGTTGCCTCACATTTTTATGCAATCGTTTTGTTCACCCCACTGAATTAAAGCTGAAAGTCTACACTTCAACTGCATCTGAGTTGTTTCATTTAAAATTCATTGTGGTAATGTACAGAACCAAAATTAGAAAAAAGTTGTCTCTGTCCAAATATTTATGGACCTAACTGTATATGTATAATATACATGCATTATGATCTGTGATTAACATGGTAATGAATCCAAGGCTTTGTCTTTCTTTCTTTATATATAAAAGTCAAACAAAGAAATAAGAAATCAACATTTACTGAGATGATAGTGACTAGCAGAGGCATATACTGGTATAACAGGCAAGGGGTTGAACATAATGCATCTAAGACTACGTCCACACTACTACAGTTTCATTTAAAATGATATTTTTAAATCAGAAAGATCTCCATCCATACTAGTATTTTCACATTTTTATAAAAGAATCTCTATCCACACTAAAATGAGTGAAAACTCATAGAACGTAGACATTCTCCTACACTGGGCATGCACACGTTGCTGGAAAAATCCCTGAAGGTGCAAAACTACAGCAACCAGTACATTTACCTGTTGCGTATGTATGCAGCATTCAGACTATGCACAATGCAATTTAGATGCATACAGGTAAGCAGTGCAACAAGTGCCATGGAAAGCAACTACTCTATGTCCGCAATCTTATCTTTTTAGTGTTTTTCCTAATGTTGTGGTGCACAGAACCCTTTCAAAATTTACTAATGTTATGAGTGGTGTCCAGCAGCAGTCACTCTGTGCAGCACTAACCCCTTCAAGCTTTGTTAGATTAAATGGCCTGTTCTCCTCTACATTGTTCTAATGTTCTGAAACATCTAAACATCTAAATAAGATTATGAGAATGAGATATTGTAATGAGTAGGCCACATAATAAGCACAAACAAATTAGAGTCTGTGTTTAAAAAAATGCATTTTTGTCTGTCCACATTATAAAGCTGAGACTGTGTTTTCAGAAGTATACCTCTCTAGAGAGCATTTTGTAATGTGGATGAAAGGGAAAACAGAGGCTAGTGTCTGTGTTTTTAAACGAAATTGTGGTAGTATGAATAGGGCCTAATGCAAACTCAAAAATAACTACAGGGAATACAAAATAAAAATGGTTGTAAAAAGCATGTTCTTTGAGCAATTTCCTTGAGACACTGCTGTTCATGAAAATATTACATTTTGAAAACATAATTCTCCAATATTTAATGAAATGCGAAAATCCACCAGGTTTTTGTCTGTGTATGGACAACATTTATATAAGTCCATATTTCGGGTCAAATTTATCACAATATCAATTTAAGTCCATATAGCCCATCCCAAATCTGTGCAGAAAGAACTTATAAATTCTACACAGACAATAGCTGTATGGTAAATTTAAACCGGAATGATAGATCTTTGAGGTAGCAGCACTGACCACTGAGCAAGTGATGCTTTATAGCATCACTAGAATGGAAATGGAATGAATAAAAAAGCTTCATCACATTCATGTATTTGATTAAGCTTTTCTTGAAAGTGACTTAGAAATCACAAGTGCAGAATTAATAGTAGTACCAAACAACCTATCCCCCCAAATCCCCTTTTCCACAATGTGTGCAATAATGATGAAGCAAGTCAGTATGATTAATGAACTGTCCAATTTTGTGATTTATAGTCCATTCCTTTTCTTTTTAAGCCACAGAATTTAGATCCTATTAGAAAGAGTATGCATCTCTTTACAGATATCACCACTGAGATACAATTCACTTTTTCTGCTGTGTTTCCACTAGCAGCCTAAATGAGTCAGTTACAATCAGCTGCTTAGTACCTGGGACTTAAAATTTACCAGCTTATTGATTACATAACAAAACAGTAACATCCTTATTGTGTCTAATTTTTACAGCAGCTTGTTCCATTGTGGCATATGTGCAGACAAAACTGTTCTGTGTAAATATTTTAAGTCTCTACTACTATGTATTCCCACAGACTGTCGTACAGATCTTTCCACCACTTTGAAGAGCATTAAGTTTTGTCAAGCTCTTCAGCTAAACTGTCCTCTAGCAAGAACTGTATCAACTCCAGTGTTCTTATTAAAGATAACTGACAAGGTTTGTGGTATGCGCTCAACAAAAGAAAATTAAATTTTCCTGTTTTTTGTTTTATTTTTCAAGTGAAAGTGGTAAATTGAGAATAATATGAAGAATTATGTTTTAAGTTTGAGAATACTTTTGTGACTTGTATTGTGCCTCTGAGTAGTCATGTTTTGTAGAAACCTTTCAGGAATGTTGTCTAACAAGCAGAAAGGCAGACACTGGGTACTTGGTAGATTTGCTGCTACTTGTCTTATTCTTCTGCATGTCTTAGACTTGTTTCTTCAGCCACATTCCTCTCTGCTTGCAAATTCTACAGTGTCTGTGTCAAGTGAGCGACATCTGGTGATTCTGAATGTACAGCAGCTTAGACGTGTACTGTAATACAGCAAACCATGGCAATCTAAAACCCTAGGAATTTTTTCAACACTGGGAAATACAATGTAAGAGTATTTGTAGTTTTTTTTATTTGTATGCTGTTCACAACGTATTGTAATTAAAATCTATGCACTGTTTGCAAGCAGCATGGGTACAAAGCTTTTATGAGTCTTGTGAATGAAAATAAAATGTACATTTACAGATTTTTTGCTGTAGATATATAGATTAATCCCATTAGATGCCTAGAAGGAACTGTTTTAAATTAACTTCAATAGGCTCAATTATTAGTTTTTAATCTCTCCTTATAATACTTGTTAGTGTATTTTCAGCAGACGCCTTTACCCAAGGCAACTTACAAGATCAGAATAAATTACATTGATTATACAGTATAAATATTCTTCATACAGTATAATTATATTAAAATGTGAATAGGAGTTTGTGTGTTTGTGAGAATGTATGTGAATATGTCAAATTCCCCAACCTTATGATTTAAAGGCCAAGGCTTTTCTTCATTTACTATCGTAAATTACTTCATTAGCAATTTATATATCACATGTATTTATTTTTGACGTTTTTTCTTTGGGTTTTGCCCACAACACCTTAAAAGCCACAACAAGCCAGTTCAGATTTCTATGATGTACGTTAAGTGACTAGTTCAATGTCATACAGTGAGTCAGATTTGGGGACTACTTTGAAAACCTTGTGGGTTACAGTCAGCATTTTATTTTCATACTTGCAATGATGACTCTTTAAGAATGTGGTTACAGGGTTTTCATTTAGGGTGAAACAGCAAGGCAGATAATAAGCATTCTTTATTATTTTTTTGAGCACACACAGCAATTCTCAACTCGGTGTTTGTAAACACATTAACAAAATATTTTCATTAGGTAAGTGGTAGAAAGCTTTTGTTGTGATCTACAGTGAATTTTGTCCATATTTTCTTTTTTACAAAGGTTGATTAGCTTGAGTGAAGTATTTAAAAGCAGTAGTCTAATAAGTGTATTTAATTTTTTACTATCCTCGTTAATAAAATCCCTGTGTGCGTCCAGGTGTCCGTGTGTGTGTGTGTGTCTTCTGGTGAAGTGTGCATGCGCGAGGCACGGTGAGATGCGCGATATTACTGTCAGAGAAAGTTAAAGGCATATTACTGACGCGCACGCCTGTATTACCGCCAGAGAAAATTAAAGGTATATTACGGACGTACAAGACAGTGTTACTGTCACAGAAAATTAAAGACACACAATACACGGCGGCAGCCCACGAAGAACGGTCAGCTCAGCAAGTAAACATCAACAAAAGAAAGGCTGAAAGACAAAGAAAAATACAACCAACAAAAAGAATGAGGTCAAAGTCCCTTGCCATTTAATATAGACTGTTCCTACTAATGTTTATGCACTACTGTTCTAGCGCCCATTATTGTAATGGGCTTAATGACTAGTAATAAATAAAACATTACATAATCTTTGTTAGTACCAACAAGTATAGATTGTTGACATTATTGCTGCTGCTTTATTTATTTTTTACTTTTATGCTGTTATTAATCTTTTTTATTATTATTGTACTACCCTTATATTATCTACCCTCAAGTGTCAGGTTTGATTGCTATGCTATTTATTACAGTTACTACCTTATCTGGTTGATGGCTCTGCAATGCACATGCTATACATTTTCTGTTTTATGTTATGTTTGGTTTCTTTGTGCCTTTCAAGATATGTCAATATGTACATCCATCTGATCTTAATACAGTTTTAGGGTTACTGGAGCCCATCATAGCACTGTTGAGCATATGGCAAAAGCCAACCCTGGATGCTACCGGTGTTGTAACATGTGAAATCTTAGCGTAAAAGAAGTGTTTAAGTTGCATCCATCGTTTCTGTGAGCATTAGACTGGAATCTGTATATCTGAGAAAAAAAATCAAATCTACCTATAGACCAGCACTGTTAATTCAATCTTTATAGTTTTCAGTTTAAATATATGGTAACAGAAATTACAGAATGAAACAAGCCTGTCTGTTGCTGACATCATAAATGTGTATGACAGTGTCAAACATGATTGTGGCCTGTGAATGGGCGCCCTTGCAGTCCCCAAACCCAAAAAATACCAAAAAAAAAACTATGAATGTAAGTGAAAAAAGGTTTTAATACAACTAATACAATTTTCATCTGCACTCCACTTGATTCGAAGATCACCAAAGCACTGGCCACTGGCCTCTTTTATACCCACATTCTGGACCACATTTGAGGTTACTTTGGTCTCCTTTGAAATATTTCCAGGTTAGGGATAACCTTACGAAACCCTTGGAGTTGTGTGCCTGGGGCTTACCCTGGCAGGCCCCAGATATCTGTGCCAGACTGCTGCCCCATTTCTAACCGAATGGCCAGACAAACCTACAGGGACCTCAATAGCAGCCTCCTGCTACCCACAGTTACAGGGTTGGGGAATGTGCACTCTTGTGCACTTCTTCCACTATATTTACATCCCTTAAGTAATTTAATTGATGCTTTTGTCTGTAACTCCAGCTGATATCCCTGCTGGGGCAGGTTACGCTTTCCTTCTGTCTAGGATGTGTTTTTGAGCCTGTTGAAAAGGCCTTGACCCTGATCACTTTTACAATGATATACAACCAAGCTGAGCTACATTGTGGCCCTTTAAGAGCATCATCATTAAATCTTTATTATATCAATCTCCCATTTATGTGCATCAAAATCTTGCAAAATAAATGTAGTGCTTGTGATGGAGTGCACCCCATCTTCTGTGTTAGGTAGGCAAATGTCAATGTTTTAAAATCAAATTGATTTGTGGATTGTAGTTCAAAAAAGGTATCAAAAGAATACCAGTGTATGCCATGGCTTTCATGTTGTGAATTGTCTTCAGGTCTTCAGTGTTGCATTATTCCATGGTTTCAACTCCTTGGAATTTCAATACACTTTCTTAAAAATATATATTACCTTCAACTTAAGTACTTGGACTTCAGAAGACAGCTGATGTGAATCATGACATCCCCACTGTAGGTAAATAAAATAGACGCTTGCTGTGTTTTATTTGATATATTTTCATAATCCAGGCTGCACAGTGTTGCAGTAATAGTGTTTCTGCCTTGCAGTAAGGAGGCCAAGGTTTGCATTCTGGGTCCTCCCTGAGTTCAGTTTGCATTTTCTACCCTTGTCTGCGTGGCGTTCCTTTGAGTGTTCTGGTTTCCTCTCACAGTCCAAAGACATTCAAGTTAGGTAAATTGGTGACACAACATTAGCTTTAGTAGGTGTGTAGTGTGGGCATGTTTGCATGTGTGCATCATCAATTACATCTTGCCTGAAGAAGGGGCCTGAATTGTCTCGAAAGCTTGCATATTGTAATCTTTTTAGTTAGCCAATAAAAGGTTTAATTTTGCTTGACTTTTCACAACAAAGAAATAACAATATTCATAACTCCAAGTCATTGTCAGTGTTCTGCTGCTGAGGCTGTCTTTCCTAACTAAACATAAATCCAGAAGGAAAACCCAACAACAGTGATGTGTGGGTGGCCCCCACCTTCTGGTGCTCCACCCACAAAGAACATAGAATGGACACACATTAAAAGTTTCAGGATATAATTACTAAAGTACAAACAAACAACAGAAATTCTGTAATAACCAAAAAATAATTTAAAAATGACAATAAAATAACAGGGGAAAAACCCTGGTTGCAACATAACGTATTGCTCCTAAAGAGATTGGCACTGTGTATATTGTCAGTGGTTTATCAAAAGTAATCTATATCTCAATTACTGTAAACTGTCAGGTAGTCCATATTGATTAATTTGTACTTAAGCATTATATATTTATATTAATCATAATATTAATCATATTATTCATATATTCATATTATTTATATTATATATATATATATATATATATATATATATATATATATATATATATATATCATATATATATATATCATATATTAATCATAATTGGTGGCAGCGTGCTTAATAATTCTAATTAATAAAGTAAACAAGATCTGCACACCATTTTCCCAAAGCTGCAATTTTGATTTTAGTCAGTGTTGTCAAACAGTGACTCATATGATACACTAGAGGGTGCTATAAAATACCATAGTATGTCTGACAAATGAGTCATCTAAAGCACATTTCCAGAGCCATAAGCTTACTGTACTTAATTCAGAATTCTCATTGAATAGTTTCAAGAGATGTACATGGCAATATCCTTTCACCAGATAACACCACAATAACTCAACAACTAATAGGACTCAGGCTGGAGCTGTGTACATTACATTTTAAGAAATGTCTTTAAAACTGCTTAGAAACATTTTCAAAAATGTTAGTTTTACAATCATGATGATGTAGTATTACACCAACCATGTACTTTGGATTTTCTATGCTTATCTGTTTAAAAATAAGAAAAGTCCTTACAGTATTTAGCATTCAGACCTTCAATCTGTGAGATTCATAAATGTATCATCTTGACCTAAAGAGTTTTCCACACTAATTTGTTGTCTGAATTGGTTTTGTTAAAGTGGTTGTTTTATGTCTTTTGGGGAAGGTCATTACTGCCTTCCTTTTGTTTTTGTAATGATGTTTTATTTGTATGGGCTTTACCAAATCAGATTCCATGCAAATGACATTGTTATAGCAAATGTATTTTTCTGTTACTGTAACGATTTTTTTTCAACTAATTTGATCCTACTATTTTAGAGTTAAGCAGTCCACTATAACTCAAATTGTACTCTATAAAATTTCATATTTAACACATATTTAACACTGTACTTACTCACTGAAGAGTACTATACTAAAATAAAATGAATTAAATTGAACTTGTATGTATTTTTCCTAAACCCAACACTCAGCTTAGTTTCTATCAAATAGTGCCATTGAATGACCTAATGCTTTTAGGATTGAGTGGTGCTGAAACAGTAATCAGGTTGAAGATGACACTATTCAGTACTTGAATAGACTCACAAATTCCCTAACGGTATGTCATGCATGTCCCAAATCATCATTAAAGGGAGAGACATATTGCTTAAAAACACAGAAAAGACTACAAGGATATAAATTAAAAAAGATTTATGCATTATTCTTGTAAGGATTTGTTTTAATATTAAAAGAAAGCATCACAAACATTCCCGTTACACTATTGAAAAGTATTTTTTGAATTTTTGTTTAGCAATTTAGCATATTATCATGCTGGAGAGTAGAACTGCGCAATTTATTAAAAAAAATATATATATAGATATTCTGATACACATTGTGATATGATCAGTATGTAAGTTAACATCTTATGTTACTACTCTGTTATTGAGTCCTAGAAGCACATATTGGTATAACAATAAATTACACTAATAATTATATTTTACAATATGTATTAGTTAACTCAATAAAAATAAAAAAATATTCTTAAGTGACTTGATTTTATTAAAAAAGGCACCAAGATTTTGTTGGTCATATGTGATTAAAAATAAAGCTGTTGGGTGCAAATGAAAGAATTGTTTTAATTCAATTAAAGCCAATATCGGCAAATCACTGTAAAGAGTATTTCGACAAATTTTGTATATGAATGATTAAAAATTGGTAAAATTTAAAGGAAAAAAAAATTTTTTTTTTTTACATTGGTCTCGAACCTTCGACCATTTGATTAAATATCCAACATGCTAACTACTTGCCCAATACTGCTTAACAGTCATGTTGAAGTAATTTCACAAAACTTCAATATCAATTAATCAAGATTTTTTTTTTAAAATTAATTTGTCTACATTGATCATGAACCTTTGACCGTTTGATCGAAAGTCCAACATGCTGTCCACTTGATCAACACCGCTAATTTTTCATATATTTGTGTTGGCTAAAAGCACTATATATACACTCTGTGTGTGTGTGTGTATTCGCTAAAAGTATAAGGAAATGAGAAATTTAAAATTGATGTAATTAACATGCTGATCCTTTGTCAAAACTGATGAAATATTGAATTGTCACCGGAGATCATCATGCATGCAAAGTTTGAAGGAAGTTGGTTTGGTAAAAGTGGATAAAAAAATTGATTGGAAAATTTGACCCAGACATACAGAGAGGGCAAGTTGAATAAAATCATGTAATAAAAATTTTAATGACTAAAAAAATTACAGCTTCTTAAAACAAAGTCTCTTTCATTTTTAGAGCTTGTGTAGTAGTCTGCAGACAAAACCAAGAGCTCATCTTTGCACTAATTCAGGCAGTGGATGTAGGCTATATAAAATTTTTCATACATTCACATTTAAAATGAGTCCAATCACTTTTGTGTTCTTTTGTGGAATAAATGCCACAGTCGCCCTTAATGATGCAGGAATTAAATTGTATTCACATTCAAAAAGTAAAAATTGTCTGTTTAAAAAAGGATATGTTTTATATACAATGGAACCTTGGTTTGTGAGTAACTTGGTTTACGAGTGTTTTGCAAGACGAGCAAAAATGTTTGATAAATTTTGACTTGATAAACGAGCGAGGTCTTGCAGTATGAGTAGTATGTATACGCTTTGTCTGCTGAGTGTCATGTGATCACAACTGAGCTGATGGTGGTTCTCACTCTCTCGATGCGGGATTGTGGGTAATCGTCTCCTATTCTCTGTCTGAGTCGCGTGCCTCACTCATAGTAAACATCCGTACGAGCGTATACTGTTTACTACAGCATTAGCATTGTGACTGTGTGCGCGCGCTCGTGTGTGTGTGTGTGCGCTGTGACATGCGAGTCCCCATCTTGCACACTACAACACAAAGCTGATTCTCAGTACTTTAGCAACACCAGCTTTATTCAGCTTGAAACAGAGACAGCAGTCAGGCAGGGCCCTGCGCATTTACAATGTTCCTTGTTCCTTGTATCACCCATCGATGGCAGGCGCTTATAGCATGTCCGCGATTTTTTCGGATTCGCTTTTATGGCGAACTGCTACAGCGCTGGGAGACTGTGATTGCTTTGGGACGCTCTTCCGCATGTCGTCCCGTTGGGTGGAATCCCACAAGAGTTTAGAAGCTCACTCACACCAGCCATGATTCTTTTCAAAGGTAAAGTGCAGGTTAATTTGTTTTATGTATTTTTACTTTATATTTTGTATTAATCATTTTTATATGAATAGTTTAGGGTTGTGGAACAAATCATCTGAGTTTCCATTATTTCTTATGGGGAAATTCACTTTGATATACGAGTGCTTTGGACTGCGAGCATGTTTCTGGAATGAATTATGCTCGCAAACCGAGGTTCCACTGTATGATTTTTTAAAATTGTTAATTTGTTTAGAAGTATTGGTAAGATTTTTAATTTCAATGTGAAGACTGCGTTTTATTTTTTTTACTTGCAAATGAAATACACAATGATAGCATTTTTTAATTTATTCATTCCCCAAAGATATATAATATATGTTAATGATAAAAAGGAAAGCTATACAGGTACTCCTCACTTTATGACCGAGTTCTGTTCCGACGACTACGTCCATAAGCGAGGAGCTTGCGCCGGGAATATAGGATCGTTGTAAAATTATAAAATTATGCAACAAACTTCAAATTTATTCATAAAATGACATGCATATGTACATATTATAATTTGTAAATGATTCTGTCGATTTTTCACCTTCACGTGCCTTCAAAGTCTCAAAGATACTGCGTGCCATAGCATGAATTATTAAAAGGCTTATCGGCATATTATTTTGCATCTGGTTGTCAAACCAGATAGCCAATAATTTCTCCATCTCATTAATAAGACCTTTTTGCTGCCTAGTTATTATGGCTTTAAATCCTGCCGATGATTTCACTGCTTCTTTCACTCTAATTTTATCCTTTAAAATCGTTGAAATTGTCGAATGTGCCAATTTCAAGTCACATGCTATTTCATCCATCCATCCTCTTCCGCTTATCCGAGATCGGGTCGCGGGGGGCAGCAGCTTGAGCAGAGATGCCCAGACTTCCCTCTCCCTGGCCACTTCTTCTAGCTCTTCCGGGAGAATCCCAAGGCGTTCCCCGGCCAGCCGAGAGACACAGTCCCTCCAGCGTGTCCTGGATCTTCCCCGGGGCCTCTTCCCGGTTAGACGTGCCTGGAACACCTCACCAGGGAGGCATCCTGATCAGATGCCCGAAACACCTCATCTGACTCCTCTCGATGCGGCGGAGCAGCGGCTCTACTCTGAGCCCCTCCTGGATGAGTGAGCTTCTCACCCTTTCTTTAAGGGAGAGCCCAGACACCCTGCGGAGGAAACTCATTTCAGCTGCTTGTATGTGCGATCTCGTTCTTTCAGTCACTACCCATAGCTCATGACCATAGGTGAGGGTAGGAACGTAGATCGACTGGTGAATTGAGAGCTTTGCCTTGCGGCTCAGCTCCTTTTTCACCACAACAGACCGATGCAGAGCCCACATCACTGTGGATGCCACACCGATCTGCCTGTCGATCTTCCGCTCTATTCTTCCCTCACTCGTGAACAAGATCCCGAGATACTTGAACTTCTCCACTTGGGGCAGGATCCCGTTTTACCAGCTTCGTAGTCTTATATGATTTTTATTTTCATTTCAAGGTCAATAGCTTTCCTTCGTTACTTAACAATTTCTCCAGATGATGCCATACTTTTTCTTGACATCTGTACTATTTTGGGGTTACAAATATGTAAAAAAAAACAAGGTTACACAATGACTGCTTGTAGGAATGAACTGACTGAAAAAGCACATAGCAAGCCTATAGTACGCTCAGTGCGCATGTCACCATTTGCCACTGACCGACACTCAAGCTGAGAAAGGGGATTCCCCGAATTACAGGGCGAAACTCGATTCGTCGAGTGGTCGTTAAGCAAATAGGTCGTAAAGTGAGGAGTACCTGTAATTGGAACTGTACAGTGATATACAGCTAAAAAAAAGTTAATGCAACAACAGTGCAATAAATTTCACACAGTCAATGCTGCTTTTGAGTAAGGCTTTATATCTAACTTTTTAAGCAGGTTCTATCATGCTTCCTTTAGCAATCACAAAGCTCCAAAGGAAGTGTATGAATTTGTTTTCAGCAGGAGGCAATGGAAATTGTTATAATTCTGTTCTTTACCTCTCCTTCTCTTACACATAAAAATACAATCAGCCTTAAAAGCCTTTAGTTGCAATAAGCAAGACTTGTTCTCAAGTTAAGAAACCTACCATTCATGAGCTGTCCTTGATTTTTTTTATCATGTATTTATATGCAGTATTTTACAGTAAAACCTTCCAATTTAAAAGTTGCATTAAGGTGAAAAATTATCGATGCTTACTCAACCTTAATATATTTCTTGTTTCTTATTGCATGCAGTTCATTTATTTGCATAGCTGGAGCAAGTTCTGTGTTTTCTGTTGCAGATTATTATCCTAAATTGTTCATGCTGATCCTCTCTCTCCTGTTTGTCACCTAAATGATTGCACACTACTATGATACAATATATGTGTAATAACATATTTCTTAATACTAGGTAATAGAAGAAGAATGCTAAAAAAAAAAAACATGCTATTGAGACTCAGCCGTTGGGGGTGGGCAAATTGGCATCATACGTTTGTTAACAAGAACACACCGAACAACTTTGCTTCCGAGTCCTCCTCTCTAAATGACAGAGGTTTGCATCATAGCAAGGGTGTCAGCTGTATGTTTGGCTGGAAATTTTATCTGTTGTACCATTGATTGCATTTATCAGTCTTTATCTTTGGTGTGGCATATTATTTTAATATAGCTTTTCTTGTTTTTTGCGCAATAAAAAAGTCAGTTGTTAGTGGAAATTTATTGACTGTGGCTAAAATGTTTTTTTCTAAGCAGCTATTGTCAATGCATCTAACTGGCTCAAGACATTTGATTAGTTGCCAGAAGCCTTTTCTGTCAACCAAGTGGATTGATGACATCTCTTGTTCTATCATTGCACACATCTTCTTTATGATTTCCTCTACCTGCTGGTCATTTTTTTTTTTTTTTGCTTCAAATGCTTACCATATGGCAGGTGCTATTGTCAGATCTATGTAGTAACATTCTTGTTTTTACGTGGTAAAGAATTGAACTTGAACTTTGTCAGGCAACATAGTTACTAGGCCTTGTACAGAGACTGACTTGCAAAGCCTGTACAGCCCACTTCTATGGATACATACTGTGGCTGCCACCCCCATTCTACTACACTCAACCACAAAGTCCATATACTGTACTTGACTTTCTTCCTCTAGCTAGTTTCCTCCATGTGTTTTTCCCAAGGAACCATGAGCTCCATCATGACCACATGTCTTGATGTCTCTGAGAACAGCATGATATCTGATCTCAGGGTGGTCTCTACAGTTTTCTCCAGAAATTGCAGCTGTTTTCCCAGGTCCATCTTCATCGGCAAGTCTTTTTCTGCAGTCTAATTAACACGCTGAAGTTTGTTTTGAATGAATACATGCAGTGCCACACCAGACCTATGAAAAAGGTGAATATGGGTTCAGTGACTGCTCTGTAAAACTGCAACTGGTACTGATTGGGACAGGTTAAACTTTTTTAAATTGACAAATCAAAAACACATGGATAATTCTCACACATTGATTTCTTTCTGACTGACGTGCTGTGCAGTTCAAACGTTCCACACAGCCACGTTAATTTCCAATTTCAGTGTGACAAATTTCTTTCTTTGGCCAGTGGTCTACTTCTCACCACTACCCTGGATCCCCAGTTCTGGTTCATAAGCTGTCCTGGATTCAGTAGCATAAGCGAATGAGTTTGATTCAATTTCTGTACAGGTTCTTGCCTGTTTTTCCCGGTTCTGGTTACCTCGGCAGGTTGATCACCCTCCTCCTCTTGCTGCTGGTCTTGTGATCATCCTTGTCCTAGTTAATTCTGCAGATAGCATGGCAATATTTGCATCTCCTAATTTTCCGAGTTTTCACAAAATGTAGGTATCGTCTTTGGCACATATTTAACCTGAAGGAGTCATTTTTCCATATTGTGAAAAACCTACTTAGAAAAACTACAAGAGTAGATTGTGTTGGTAATACCATATGTATTAGATAGTAATACTAATTCTTTTATTTGCTGGCTCTTCTGATAAATTATTATTCCCCACATGTAATTCAGAACATGACAGAAAATGGTAATGACTACACCTTGGTAGTGGTATTAGTAATAATATTTATACACAGAATGCAGCTTAAAGCACTTTATACATTTTTTAAAGCAGTCTGCATTATCTCTTATATATATATTTCTCTTCTGGTTTGTCCTGCTTCCACTTCAAAACTTCATACGCAGCCAACACGGCATTTCTCGATTCCTATTCGTCCTCTTCCAAACCCTTCCCCACGCTTCCTGAGGCTCCTCTTCAAAACCGGTCCCGCCCACACGCAGCCGACACGGCATCTCTTAAATATATATCTCTTCTGGTTCGTCCTGCTTCCACTTCAAAACCGGTCCTGCCCACACGCAGCCGACATGGCATTTCTCGATTCCTATTCATCCTCTTCCATTTCCTGCACTCTACTGGCCTGCTGAGCGTAATACATCCAACAAATACTTGAGGTGCTGCCACAACAGTAAAGTAGCTTTACCACCTTTGCGGGAGCCACCTGTGTCTTTACAACAGCTTCTTACACAGCAAATATTAGAAGCTAAAAATTATCGTGAACACATTCGAGAATACAACTCTTCTCTAGCATTTTCTTCCATGGGTGCACAGATAACTCAACCTCCTGGCCACGGAACATACTGTTTTAAAATACACGGGCAAATTTATCACCAAATATCTCCACTATACGCTAACACTTCTACCTCTCCAGGATATGGACAGTTGTATGTTTTTGACACAGCACAAGCTACTGAAGTACGCTTACAAAATAAAGCAAACTCTGTATGCAGCGAAAATGTACTTCTCCAGCTAGATTCCATGCTCGGAACCATCAATCCCTTTGCTAAATCATACAAACACATGCATGAAATTGCTCAGTCCAATCCAACAGCATCTGTACGAATGGTTTTCAAGGAAAAACCCTAGGCAGGATTTATGACGATACAATGCCCTGACATGTCACACCGACGTTGCAGCGATTTTCGTCGGAGATGATGGCGAAACGCCTGCCGAAAGGGACATTTGCATCTATCTCATAGGCAACTCCTGTAAACAGATTTCCACGCTCAATATGAATTGCAATCCTATGGTTTACCCACTTTTATTCCCTTACAGAGACATTGGCTGGCACAAAGATTTACATGTTCCCGATAAAAGAACCGCTACGCAAATAAGACTTGCTCTGTGCCAATTTTACGTGTACAGATTAGCAATGAGGAATACATTTAGTATTTTGCACTCCAGCGGCAAACTATTCCAACAGTACGTCGTAGATACGTATGTTAAAACGGAGGGCGCGCGTCTCAATTATCTCAGATTGCATCATCAAGATCTGCCCGTGGAACTATGAGATGCACTGCAAGCAAACGCTGAAAATAACAATATACGTGTAGGCAAAATGATCATATTACCGTCCACATTTCCAGGAAGTCCAAGATACATGCAACAAAACTATCAGGATGCCATGGCCATAGTACGTAAATTCGGAAAGCCTGATTTATTTATTACTTTCACATGTAATCCTGCTTGGCCGGAAATTCTACATGCACACTGCGTCTTTCAAGAAGTATTTATTTCTTCTTGATTTCTGAATTCCTTTCTCACCGTTTTCCGTTCCTATTCTTACACCACCGTATGCTACGGCGGGCATTGGCTAGTTATAATTATAAAGATAAAAACAGCTTCTTATAGTCTGTTTGAATGCTATAATAACAGTAATAATAATTTATTATAAACTAAGCATCCATAGTTAAGTACACAAAGTAGCTTATTTGTATATATATGTTGGTGTAAATTAATGAATCTTATTATTTTACTATAGTTAAGGTCCTGTAGCAACTGAGGAGAAGGAAGGAAAAACTTAAGAGATCCAAGAGAAAATAAACTTCTGAGACCTGCAGTCTTCAGTAATAAGAATGAAAAAACATTTTAACATAGGCCACATGGTCGCCCAGCTCCTGCTATTATAGTATGCTGGGGTCACTGTAGTGATAATACTCTTCAAACTGGAAACTCATTCCATGGGACAGCTGAGAACATTTGACAATGGGCAGTGGTACATGGCACCAGAGATGTATACCAAGACCAAGGAAGGAGTTGACAATTGATGACCATGTTAACCTCCACAAATTTTATTACATGTCAACCCAGCAGTGTATAACAATAACTGTTCACACACCCATCCATTTCCTAAACCCACTTATCCAGGACAGGGTTTCCAGGAAGCGTTGGGCATAAGACAGAACAATCCTTAGATGGAATACCAGACCATGACAGGGTGAACACAAGCACCAGGAGCCAATTTAGCATTACCTATCCACCTAACCTGTATGTCTTTGGACTGTGGGAAGAAATCCACAAAAACACGGGAAGGCAATGCAAACTGCATACCGGGAACACCCAGGACTTGAGTCCCTAAAGCTTGCACTGCATTACTGTTTTTCTGGTAACAAGATCTACAGTAATATTAGTATTTTAAGTACTAGAGTTAAATATTTTTAAGAACTGGTAGTACTTGTCAAAAACAATATATATGCATAGGGCAAAAGTAGGTTTACAGTTGTTTGAATGAAAAAAGACATGCAGGTTATGATTATTGCAATAGCTTTATTAACACAATAGATTTATCAACTTTGTTTACTCAAAAGAATGACACAATGGCACAGTTCCAATTAGGTACAATCTCGTAAGTGCTAAAATTGTTGGCCTTCATTATTTACACATTCTTGTAGTCTGCTTGCTACATTCAAGTACACTTTGGCACAGAGTTCTTTATAGTCATCAATTTCTTGATGTGCTTCTCTTATGTAGCCAATCATTTCATCCACAGTACATGGTTATTAAAAAAATAAGTCCATTGGAGTGAGGTCTGGTGATCGTGCTGGCCATTCCGCTGGCCCTCGTCAACCTATCCGCCTGTTGGATAATTGTTCGTCAAGAAACTCGCACACTTTCACGGCATAGTATGGAGGACCTCCGTCTTGTTCAAAGAAGTCTTCATTATCATGCTGTCTCTGTAATTATGGTAAAACGGTGTCCCTCAGCATGTTAAGATACAGGTCATGTGTAATAGTTGTATTGAAAAAAACAGGTCCAAGTACCCCTTTACATGAAAGACCTGCCCAAACTGTAAATCCCGGC
>NC_041399.2:200183425-200240925 GCF_900747795.2 Erpetoichthys calabaricus
CATAGCTACTGCATGTCTCTGCATTTTTGCTGTAGCATACTGCATGACAGTGTGTGCCTGTGCAGGAAGGTATGTTTAGCAATCCACTTCTATCTTGTACCACCCATGTGGCAATATGTTGCACAATAGTTTACTTTTCTGATTAATGACAAAAGGCTGTCTTTTTGACAAAACAAAGAAGGATGGTTATTATTCCTTTGTGTTTTAATAGCATGCTTCCTGCATCAGCCTTTTTTCATTTGGGGTTTGTTTTTCATCAGTTTTTATGTAATGCTCCCTTATTTGTTTTTCCCTAATGCTTATTGCTGTATCTGTTTCTGTGGTTGCGTTTTTATAATGTAGGCCACCATTACTTAGTTCTTGTACCTCAAAACAAGGAGACTGTATTCAAATTCTGGCCCAGTCACACATGGAGTGGAGTTTGCACATTTTTCCTTGTGTCTCCATCGGTTTTTTTGTGTAAATAACACTATTTGTGTTTTTCAGAGCATGCCTGTCTTTTAAGTTGATGTGTTTGTTATGACTCAGTTGTATTCCTTTTTTGGTCCAGAGCAACAAGTTTCTGTGGTTGAGAGAAATGTGGTGACTGAAAGAGAAACTGGAATTATTTCAGGTTACACATGGCAAAAAGGCGACTTAGTAGATCAAAGTGTTTTATGGTCATGTGGTTTTTGATTAAACTACTTCCTCCCCAGGAAAAGCGCACTTTCTTTTTTTGTAGATGCAGCAAAACAATGCAGTAACTGTACAACCGTCTGCTTCTCACAAAAATATTCTGATGCAGCACTGTTAGTTATTTTTTTTAAAGCCGCATGATGAACTTTGCCACTGTCAAAGGCAACTGTAAACAAGATGATAATGATGAGGTTTTTGTTCTTAACTTAGGAAAGAAGGTAAAACATTTTTTTACTATTTTTCAGTGAATAATTAACGTTGGGTGTTATGTTGAATGAGTTGCAAGATTATTTGCTATATTTTCATTGTTAGCATTAGATGAATTAGATTGGATAAAAAATTTGAAATGTGGGCTTAGCAACACACAGGAATCTAAGTTGTTGTGACTTCCTAAGAATTTTTAATAATATTTTCTAAAAAAATCATTACAGTAATCTTTCTGTTCTGTACCCGGATGAAAGTGCAAGTGTTTGATAGCAGTTGCATGGAGATTTTTAAAATTGCTTTGTTCTCTTAGTTTTCTTTTGGTGGTGACAGAGTTCAGAAAAAAATGGTAAAAAAGTGAGTTTTTTTTCCCCCAAATTGCTGTTACCTAATCAATTGAGAAAGAGGTAGTTTGGCAGTAATAAGATGTAATTCATGTCAACAGGAATCATTGACTTTAATTTTTCTGTTAATTATTTTAAATTAAATGTAATGTTTTACATGTCCTTTAATTTCAGGACTTGAGAAGTTTTTGTCTGTGCTTCTGTGCAAAACTGTAGTAGAGAAAAAAAGATTTGCTGAGAAATACAACTCTCATTTTGTAGGTTTCATTCATTCTCCCTAGTATATTGTTATAGGCATGTTAAAAGTGGGGCACATGTTCACGGGAGAAATAATTTGTAATAGTATTTATGAACTGTATTCATCATCTGGACATTGAAAGTAACATTATAAATCTCTTGAATACTTCACCTCTTTTGTAGTTTGTACAAAGCCAATCACATATGGTGAAGCGAAGTACCAGAGCATAGCTACGGTAAAATAAGATGAAAAACATTTGTGCAGTGGGCTTTTATTGCTTTTTTCCTTCTAAAAGTCTGAAAAAAAAGATTGTTTATGTTAGGCAAAAGTTGCCAGATTTTGTGACGAAATCTTTTTAACTTTCCATATTTTTTCTTTACAAAAAATTTATATTCAGTTTGATTTCTTACTATATGTGAAGCTGCGTTGGAAATAATCAGAGTCAAAGGGCATAAGTGCACTCAAACAGTTTTAACACTTAAAGTAATCAATTAATTGGGTATCACTGTTACAATTGAAATAAAATTCACGTTACAGATTCCTGTATAATTTTTTTTTTCACCTTCTCGTGCTGACTCTGTAAAAATTGAATGGCTACGCTGAAAGCATGTTTCAAACATAAAAGACTATGCCATCACCAAAACAATAACTTACAATTATTATATGGATCAGTGTGCCAACTATTGAAAATGTTAATTACTGTACATTGGCTTGAAATAGAAATGCAGGCGTATAAAATATCTTGAATATTTTATAAGGGTTGACCACTTTCCCTCACACTATTCCCAGTGCTACTGGGGACTTTGTAAAAAGCAGTGAAAATTATCAAACAAATTGCAGTGATTTCAGTTCAGTCAACCAAGAATCATATGTGAGGAGTGACAGTTGCTTTAGTGTTTCATTAAGTTTGCCATATGAAGGCATGTGGAGAAGAATTACAATGAGGCAGTGGGATTACAAAACAAGAACAAGTGAAAACTTTATTAATGATCAACACTAAAATGGTATTCATGAATCTCTCCCCATTTATTTATGCACAGACACCTACTCAGTCTCCTGCTACCATTCTGCCTTTCCGTAATTCAGTTACAGTAGCAAGTTCTACAGTGGTATGTTGTTAGTAGTATATGCACACCCCATGCTTAATACTACAGATCATCAAGTCAGCAGATGACTTGATGGTGGTAGGTTTAATTTATAATGATGATGTCTCAGCATACATGGAGGAGGTGGTGAGAGTGGCTTCCTGGTGTAAGTGCAACAATCTCTCTTTTAATGTTGAAAAGACAAACCCACCTCTCACCATCTACAGCGCTGTTGTTGAGAGGGTCAGAACCACCAAGTTCCTGGGAGTCCACATCACCCTTGACCTTTCTTTGTCCCTCAACTGAGCCTCCATAGCCAAGAGGGCTCAGCAGCATCTGTACTTCTTGCGAAGACTGAAAACAGTGAACCTCGCCCCATCAATCCTTACCACATTCTATAGGAGTACCATTGAAAGTCTGCTTTCTAGCTGCATCACTGTCTAGTATGGAAACTGTAATGTTTCGGACTGCAACACACTACAGCAGATAGTGAAAGTAGCAGAGAAGGTTTTCAGTGCGCCTCTACCTCCCCTGAAAGACATTTACCAACCCCAGCTCCATAACATTGTGAAAGACCATTCCCTAACCCCCCCCACCATTAACATAGACTCTCCCCTCTTCTACCGTCTGGCAAGTAATATTGAAGCATCCATTCTGGTTCTGCAAGACTGAGTAACAGTTTCACCACAGGCTACATTTAACCACTGTCATTCCAGTATACAACAACACTTTATGCTTTATATATTTTTTTCAGCAGCACCTGCACTTTATTTTGTTTTGTGTATTGATACAAGATGCAGACGTATGTCCTGTTATGTGGTTTGATAACCTTATAGTGCAATATTACTTTTTTCTGGAAGGTTTAAATCACTTTTACACTATACTGTTACATGGTTGTATTGTCTATTTATGGTTTGTTTCTGTCTCACCTTATACCTTGTTGTATGTTGCTCTATGTTGCACTGGGTCTCATGGAGACGCATTGGTTCATGTCACTATGTACATGTACACAGTTTGCCGATGACAAAGTCACCTTGACCTACAAAAACAGTCACATTAAGCTTCAGGATAACCACAGTAGTAATATTAAAATCCAAGAATTTGGTAATCATTTTATATAAAGAACCAGAAGCATGTAAACATTTACATGGAAATCTGAAGTTATTCATGGCAAGTAACTCAAAATAGGCATGCTTGTCTAATTCTTGGCGATTTCTGCAAAATGCTTTGCTAAAATGCCCCCATTTGTTTACAAAATGTCCCACGATTTCAGTCAGTGGGGGGCAAAAATTACCCCTTAAAAATGATTTCCTACTTGGATCTGAAGTAGACCAGAGTTGTAAAACTCTGATGGTTTAATATTAGGATAATGTTTCAGGGTCCTATTACATGGAAGATTCTAATGAGAAGTACCAATAATTAATAGCATTAATGGATCCAGTGATGGGCGGCACGGTGGCGCAGTGGGTAGCGCTGCTGCCTCGCAGTTGTGAGACCTGGGGACCTGGGTTCGCTTCCCGGGTCCTCCCTGCGTGGAGTTTGCATGTTCTCCCCGTGTCTGCGTGGGTTTCCTCCGGGCGCTCCGGTTTCCTCCCACAGTCCAAAGACATGCTGGTTAGGTGGATTGGCGATTCTAAATTGGCCCTAGTGTGTGCTTGGTGTGTGGATGTGTTTGTGTGTGTGTCCTGCGGTGGGTTGGCACCCTGCCCGGGATTGGTTCCTGCCTTGTGCCATGTGTTGGCTGGGATTGGCTCCAGCAGACCCCCCGTGACCCTGTGTTCGGATTCAGCGGGTTGGAAAATTGATGGATGGATGGATGGATCCAGTGATATTAGTGAGGTTCAATCCCAGGGGTTGCTTTATATGAATTTTAAATTGCCGACTGTGCTTTTTTGTTTACTGTGGCACAAATAGGCAATTAACACAAATTATTTTCTTATTCAATGACACTGTATTTAAATCTAACAATGATTTTGCCACCATGCAACTTTACGGTATGTGGTTTGAGGAATTTACCATTCTGAAAACATAGACCTTTCTCCTTGAAACTGGGGGTTCTCCTCTTAGAATTGTTGTCGTGCTACAGAGAATAAGAGTATTTGTTTACATTCATAAGTTAACCTGGCCTGTCACAGCTTAGTTATTTTTATCTGATGCATCTGTATTTTTTCTGATGACTTGTTTGGTTTTGATTGTGGGTCTGTTCTCTTATAAGATAAATACATAAGCTTAGTTAGTGAGTACATGAATCACAATTTGATTGCCAGTAGTATGACAGAGTTCTTCTAGATTAGTTGATTAATAGCTGGCATCAGTGCAGTAGGCACAAGTGTGTCATTTAGAAAATACTGTAAATGAAGATGTAGTAGATGTAAAATGCAGTGGACAAAAGGGCCTTATTGACAAACACATTAAATACACTTGCTTTTTTATTCTCTATTTTACAAATCTTGAAAAACTACTATATATTCACTCGGCCCTTTCTTAAACATGCATGATCCTGTTTGGTGACATTGGTTTATCTCCTGTATATAATTTATTTTGCAGAAATTTGAGAAAGATATATATTGTTTGTACACTGCAATGAACATGTATGGTATTCTGGGATGGTTCAGCCTAAGTGCTTGACGATGACAGGATATGGTTTATCACCTTGTAGAAAAAAGTTCAGAACATGTAAGGGTCAATATATCATTAGCCTAGAAATCTTGCTGCTGTTCAATCATTGTTTTGTATTTTAATAATTTAATCATTTTAATAATTCAATTTTGGTTCTTAATCCTTTAATTATGTATTCAGAAACAAGCTTGATTTTTGTGAGAAAACTATTCTTTTTTTTATGTAAAGTTTATTTTTGTACAACCTAATATTTCCTTTTTATCCTTTGTTTTTTATTCTTTTCAGGTACATTTGGTCTGCTTTAAATTGATAGAAGAAAAAAAAGAAATGAAGCATGATAATAGGGTTAAAGAGTTTAGGGCCTTTGAGTCTGAATAGGACTTAGTAAATGGTGTTTTGGCAGAAGCAGTCATTGATAACGTACTGCCAGACATTTTCATTTTTTGTCTTCAGTTTAATATGACACTTTCTAATTTAAAATCTCATTGTACATGTTGTTCGAACTGCAAAATATCATCAGGGTTAAAAATCTAATCCAGTTAATCAGGGTTGAATTGCAAGCCACTAGGGTAACAAGAGTTTATCATGAAAATTTGCTGGTATATCAAGTATTACACAGAAGGGAGCTATTAAAGATTGAACATCTATGATGATTCCAGAGATGTAGACAGAAGTTCAGTTGGTCATGCTTAAAGCATTTGATCTAGGGATGCAGATGTTGGAGGTATTTTTCAGATGCTGGGTCTGGTCCTGGGTCTTGGCAGCCTAACTCTGGGCAGATGTGCTGCATACACCGTTATTAGCTGAATTAACATGCGCTTAGCTTAGATTGCACCATTTGTTGTCAGCTCTGTATTGAAGGTGAAAGTCCTGCAGGGGTTCACTTCAGATCTTTAATTTTACAGTTCTAAAACTTAATGTGAAACTAAAATAGAAATTAAATATTGACTAGTTATACTCATTATTACATTTTTTGACACAGCTAATTAAATCATTATATTGCCCATGGTAACTTTAGAAATATGGTAACTAGGAGTGTTTTCTTATAAGCAAATAGATGCATCTTCATATTTAATGAGGTACATTAGATCAATAGCACCTCATCCATACTGAAATATTAGATTCCCAAATATTTTTATAAACTTTATTTCCTAAACTGCATTTCCATTAAAAACTTTTTATGTTTTGTTTTTTTAAAGTTGAGCTTATCTTCAGAAAAGCACTAACTAGAAAACTCTGGTGGAATGTATGTGCTGACAGATTATATGATTTTATAATTCTCTCCCAACTATCTCTGAAATCATTGAAATAGAAGGGTTTTTTTCATTTTAGTATGAGTGTAATATTAATATGATGAATTGTGAAAGGGTGAAACAGTGAAGTTCTAAAGACAGTTTAAACATTGACAGACCTTGTCTGATCATCTTTCTTGAATGTTGTCATGTTTAATGTTTTCTTTTTATCTTCTTGACCTGCAGACATCATCACCTACAGGTCTGGGTCGACCTGAGTCACCTGTTTATGCCAACCTTCAGGAGCTGAAAATAACAGTGTCAAGCTTGCCACCTGTGCCCAGTAGTTCACCTTTGAACACTACAGGGGAGTGGGAGACCCACAAAGATGCTAATGGGAGGCACTACTATTTCAACAGGATTACACAAGAACGTACTTGGAAGCCACCTCGTGGTCGTGACACCAGCAGCAGTATTAGCAGCCGAGGAGATACAGTTGCATCTGGGGATCAAGAGGTACTTTGGTGGGGATTCAGATAGAGAGGGGATTGTTTAATGACACTATCTATATTGGAATTTGTTTACAGTGGCTGACTTCATACTCTTATAATCTTTAGACTTTTTTTTTAACACTTTTCTCCTACTTGGGATTAAATGTGTCCTCTCATTTAAACCTGTTTAGGCCTTTATAATGTTTTATATCTGTATTTCATTCCTGTCCATTTGAGGATGGAGTGATTTTTGTGTCATCTCAATGTAGTACAAACAGCTGTACTACTTACTCACTAAACCTGACTGGTTATATGGTCTGCTGGCTTTTTGGAATTTATCTCTTAATCTTTGAGTATTTACATAACAAAAAATCCTTCAATTTGTAGTGTTTTTTAGGCCTGGATAAAAATATCGGTTTTGCGATTAATTGTTGTTTTTCATTTAAACGACTCTTAGTCTCAAGATTGATCTTGTGGATCTCAATCCTGCTCAACTACTACAGTATATGCAGATTTTTGCATATTTTCATTTTGGCGTCCGATCCAGCAGATGTCGCTAATGCACCTGTTAAGACTTTCTATGGGGAATGCACTTTACTACCACCACTATTGATCACTATCAAAAAAGCCATATTAAGTCCACTGTGAAAAATAATAATGCATTTGTTAAAAGTAAAAAAAAAAAAAAAAAAAAAAGCAGACAGGTGTTTGTTTAAGAAAGGATAAAAAAGTGTATATATTTTAATACGAAAATGGGGTTACATGTCTGCTATTTACTCTTGTAGTACTGTGTAGTAAGAATTGAAACATGAGCCATTCTTCTGTATGAATGCAGAATGCTACATATAAGACTGTCAGCTTACATTTTTATGGTCAACTTATCCTACAAGGCTGTAAGACTTTTTCATCCTGTGCTGCTCAGATACATATAGTTTTATAGTAATATTGTACAGCTTACATTGAAGCAGCACACTGCAATAACAATTTATTACCAGTCGGACCAACATAATGGGACACTTGAGTAGCTGTCTGCTTTGATTTTTCTGATGTGGTATTTATTACTTACTTCAAGTGCAGTGGAAGGCAAAATATTATATTGTTTATGAAGTTGAATGAGGTGTTTTTAAAAGTAAGAATAAAAACAAAAAATACTGGTTCTGGTATGTTTGTGTACATTGTGAGTGGTTGTTTTCTCTAATTTGTCATTTAGTTACTTGTTAACTTGCCTGAATTTTTTTTTTTTGAAAACAGAACTATGCTTAAGTAGGAAAAATGTTCCCTAGGGCAATGTAGCCTTATTTAAATGTTGTTTTTTTTATTTATTTATTTTTTTAATGTGTCACAGTGTAGCCATGTTTATACATGATATCCATTCATGTGAAACCTCACTGTGACATATTTTACATGTCAATTACCAGTTAATTTTGTTATGTTTTATTCAGTGCTTACACTATAATTTTCACAATGTACTCACTTGGAAAAAGTCATATCAAGCTAATGTTTATAATTATGTTCATTATTCAGTATGCAAAAGACTATAACAAATCTTCTGTATGTCAGTGAATTATTTGATCTTCATTTTATATAGTACTGTTCATAGAAGATACCATAACAAAAGGCTTTACAAAGCAAACAATAATATATTTCTTAATAAATAGTAACTTAAACAGTGTCCTTAGCTCTGTAACAAATAAAGGCTAAGGCGTTTATAATTAAAGAACAGTTGATTAAGTATATTGGAACAGATGAAAAGCCTGATGGACAATATGGTGGAATCAGGATTTTGTTGCAGTTGAATGGTATAAGAATACAGTTGCACTCAAACTGATTGATATTTGAGGGAGAAGAGACAGAGCTTTGCTATTTGAATTTGATATTTGAGTCCACCGATGGAGCTTCAAGAAAATAGCTATAGAGACAGTTCTAGAGAACATGGGCCACATGTTAGTTAGAATGAATTCTAAGTAAGAGTTGTAAAGCCGGTGTTTTGCTGACTTGGATCAGAATATCTCACATGCTTGGGTTTGGTAACATAATAATAATAATATTTATTTGTATAGCACATTTTAATTCAAAAAAGTAGCTCAAAGTGCTTTACATAATGAAGAACAGTAAATAAAAAAATATAACAACATAAGAAATTAAAATAAGACAATATTAGTTAACATAAAAAAAAGAGTAAGGTCCGATGGCCAGGGTGGACAGAAAAAACAAAAAAAAACTCCAGACGGCTGGAAAAAAAAATAAAATCTGCAGGGGTTCCAGGCCACGAGACCGCCCAATCCCCTCTGTGTGTTGAAATTAATTATTGTGACTTGTGTGTTGAAATTAAGTTAAAATTAAAGTTTTAAATATTATCCAGCACCCTACTTGAAGTCATTGTATTTGAGCTAGGTGATGGAACATACTCATTGTATTTGTGCTATAGCATTTTGAACTTGATGTAGCCAGTTGATACCTTTAGCAGCACGACCATTAAAAAGAGAATTGCACTAAACCAGCAGTGAGGTGATGAAGACATGAAATAGACTCTTACTTGCTTCTTCTTAAGAAATACTGTCTCTGGCAGTGCTCAATAAGTAGTTAAATGATGCTTTGATGACTGTATAGATGTGAATTTTGGTTTTTGAAAGAATAATTCCAAGACAAGTGATGAATGTGGAAGGTAAACGTTTGCTGTCACTGAGGTATAGTGAGAAGTTAATCCTACTGGAGTTGAGTTGGAAATTCAGAAGAAGCAGTTCAGTGGTGCTTATATTCATATGTAGGAAGTTAGTGAAAGTTTATATATGTCAAATAGGCAGGCAGTGAATGTGTCATGGCCTGTTGTGTGTGTCAGGAATAGGACATTGTGTAGAGCTGGGTAGGAATGTCACGATGACAGAATTTTTGTATTCAATACTAATGCCAATTAAATTTCATGATACTCAATACCCATTTGATACCACTTTATTTAAAGTGCTTCCATTATTCAAGTGAACAACATTGTGCCTTTTGCCATAATAGAATAGAAAAATGATAAGGGTTTAAAATAGTGGAATAGAGAATTTCAGACAAGTAGTTAACAAACTCTTATTTAAGTAAACTAGTATTGACATTAATGAATACCAATTTATAATGCAAGGCTTGAATGTTAATATGTGATAGACATTTGAATTCTTCCACTGTGATTACAGTTGGAGTGTGAGGATTATAATCTTGGGGGATTTCAGCATAGGGTTTATAAAGAATGATATAATCATGGACCGCATGATTCATCTTAAATTTATTCTCTGACATTTTCTCCCAATGTAACAGAAAAATACTGCTTAAAATCAGCACTAAAAATACAAATTCAAACATTATTTTGCCCGTTCTGTTGAGTTAGTAAATTCAAAGATAATTCAGGATGTTTTCATTTTAAACAATCTCTTCAAAGCTGTTTTTAACAACATGCTTTTAAACCATGGTTTGTCAGAGAATACTATTTGCTGTTAAAATATTTATCCTTGCATCATTAGCTGGTTAAAAAAACCAAAAGTTTTTAAAGGATGAGACAAATCAATTGAAATTTCAAATGTCACAAACACCTGATGCTTTAGTTATCCAAACCTTTTTTTTTTTTTTTTTTTTTTTTTAACATTTATTTAAACTTTAAGGCTTCCAGTTTGAAATTATTTTTGTCAGGTTTACATTAATTTTATATCTCTCTCATAAAGCAACCTTTATTGCACTGTTTTCGATGTATCTTACATAAGTGATCAGATATTTATTGCTTAGCATGTGCACAAATCTAGAATTAGAATATTAACTGGACTTATGTTATCTGTAGTTGATTAATCTTAACCATTCAAATATGTGACATATTTGCATCGACAACTTTAATCACATTTTAGGGGTTATACTTACAATACAATACAATACAGTTTATTTTTGTATAGCCCAAAATCACACTGGAAGTGCCGCAATGGGCTTTAACAGGCCCTGCCTCTTGACAGCCCCCCAGCCTTGACTCTCTAAGAAGACAAGGAAAAACTCCCAAAAAAACCTTGTAGGGAAAAATGGAAGAAACCTTGGGAAAGGCAGTTCAAAGAGAGACCCCTTTACAGGTAGATTGGGCGTGCAGTGGGTGTCAAAAGAAGGGGGTCAATACAATACAATACAGTACAGAACAGAACAATTTCTCAATATAGTAAGAAATAAAAAATATAAATTTTAGAAGTACAGAGCAGAATTTAACAGTAGATGATATATCCCATAATAAGATTTGGATTTGTATAGAGTCCTGGAGACCTCATCCTTCAAGCTGCCTCCCCCATTTGGCCATTCCACAGCTGAAACAGTGCTGGGCCAGCCAATCCGATGAAAGGACCTAATGACTAACAACAGAGATGCAGTCTGTAAAGTTAATCAGCAGCTCTAGTCAGGATATGCTAAACTGAAGTAGTGAGTCTTCGGCCAGGATTTAAAAGCTGAGACCGAAGGGGCATCTCTTATAGTAGTAGGCAGACCATTCCACAGTTTAGGGGCCCTGTAACTAAAAGCTCGACCTCCCACTGTTATTTTATTAATCCTTGGAATCATAAGCAGACCGGCATCTTGAGATCTTAATGTGCGCTCTGGTTTGTAAGTCATGATAAGTTCAGACAAGTAAGCCGGACCTCGACCATTTAATGCTTTATATGTTAAAAGAAGGATTTTGAAATCTGCCCTAAACTTAACCGGGAGCCAGTGTAAGGATTTAAGAACTGGAGTTACGTGTTCGTATTTTCTTGTTCTTGTAATAATTCTCGCAGCCGCATTTTGGATTAACTGGAGGCTGTATAAAGAACAGTTTGAACATCCAGTGAACACCGCATTGCAGTAGTCAATCCTACTAGAGATAAATGCATGAATTAGTTTCTCAGAATCCTGTTTATTTAAAAAGCGCCTTAATTTCCTAACATTTTTAAGATGGAAGAAACATGTTTTGGACAACTTTGTAATATGCGCTTTAAATAACATGCTAGAGTCAAAGATAACTCCTAGATTGCGGGCTGATTCAGTAAAATTGACTGGGATTCCCACTGAGTTAAATGATGACAAAATATTGTTGTGATCAGCATACTTGTGAACTTTAGTTTGCTTTTGAAAAGCAAACGAATGACACAAATTTAGAATTTGCATATTCGTATTCAGCTGTGAAGTAAGCTGTTTTACTCATCCTGCTAACAGCATGTCTCAGTGATAGCAAGTATTTGTTAACACAGTATATGTTGCATTAATAGGGAGATGTGTTGTGTTTCAAATCATTGAAAATGAATACTGCTTGTTTACACAGGTGACAAAGTGAACTTCTACGCTTGTTTTTTGGTATTAATAAAAGGAGAAGTGTAGACAACCAAATAGCCACTTCATTTGAAACATGCGTCAACTTTTACTTGCTACATCTGTTGTTAGCATTCCCAGAGTGCAATTTCCTTCGACATCCCACAGTCCTATACGCGTAATTGTGGATGCTTGCAAGGTTCCCCCTGTGACCCTGAACTGTACATACCGGTTAAAAAATGGATGGGTGCTTGGGTGGACATTTGTAGGTGGGACTGTTATAATAGAGAATTAATACAAAGCCTCTGTTCCTTTATCGGGACTGAGTAGGCAATTGTGTTAAAAAGACATTAATCTTGGCACCATTTCATCTCCTCTTACAAATGTGTAACACAAAGTTAAATTACAACTCCTATTTGGCTGATCACATGCTTGCATTCCAGAAGCACATATTAGTCTATTTCTAATTTAAATCCATACAAAAGTGGCAATAATGAAAGTGTGTTTTGGCTTTTACTTAATAAGTACAATTCCTGCTTTGAACACAGCACATTTCCAGGCTTGACTTCTGCTGTTTTTCTTTTTGACATATGTTTATCTGGTGCTGTTTCATCACCACTGAGAGTCATTTTTAGTTTTTACTAAAGTTTTTTTTCATGTATTATTGTGCCTTTCAAAGTCTGTTACTTTAAAGCAAATTCCTCATCAACACAGAAACACAGTTGGAATCTTAAGGGTAAAAGTTGCATAAATGTCGTTCAAATAGAGGATTATACATACGTAGAATAAGCTAACAAGCAGTGAGGTAGACAGTATGAGACTATGAACTTTCAAACACCTATTTGTTATATAGGAGAAGTTAGATAAATATGATTGACACGCTTTGTTGGACTAAATAGCCTGTTCTCATAATTATTGTTATTTTTTACATTTGCTGTTTTATATTTGGCTAGCTGAAATACCCGGTGGTGCCTAGGAGGAAAATAAAGATTTTTAAAATTGTTTGAGAAAAATATAATTACGGAGCACACCAGAAACGTTCTGAGCGTCAACTGGATGATAAAAAATATAGATAAGAAAAATTACAACGTGACAGATTAATTTTTGTTTTGTAGTGTCGTAGTAAGTTTTTGCATGCAGAATTTTTGACAAAGAAAAAAGTCAATTAAATCAATATTAATATTAGGTTGATTTAATTCTATTATGACTACAACATTGTTACAATAAGAATAATTCAAGATGAAAATACAGTTAACAAAAACAAATATTAAACGACAAATAATACTATGGATTTTTCGTGATAAAACTCAGAGCGTCAACTGGATAATAACATACATACAAGACCGTAAGATTGTTACAGTCTGCTTCAATATCTATAAGATTGTAGCTAATTGTTGGAGATGTGTTTATTGGAAGGTGCTTTGTGGAATTAAAACTCTTTATTGTATTTATATTCTTATATTGTGGACTGTATTGCTTTGTCTGGGGCTTTATATCGCCCCCTTGTGAAAAGCGGACAGACATACAGACAGAACGCGCTTGGACCATGAAATTTTTAAAGCCGTTTCTTAGCGAGCACCTATGGGCCAAGGGTAACCTACATTTCAAATTTCAAGTCCCAAGTCCTCATGGTTCGGGAGATTTCGTGATGAGTGAGTCAGTGATATTTGGCTTTTATTTATATATATATATATATATATATATATATATATATATATATTTGATTAATGCTGGTTTAATGGTACGTATTTCCTTTTCAGATGTGACATGCTTAGGTGTGCTTCATCTGAATTACTGACAGAAGTATAGTAGTTTATATGTAGCCTATAGATATTCATACATATGAAAAAGGAAAAAGTTACAGGTTTATGCTGCTTAAATACATAGGAATCTGGTGTGGAACACATTGGAGTGAAGTCATATGCTTTGTCCAAATTTTTTTTCTGTGTATTTTTTTTTTTTTTTTTCATTTTAGCTGGCTTTTGCAAAAGAGATTATGGGTCAGTTGCAGCATACCATACTTGTATCATATTAAAACTGGAGCATGTAGTACAGTGATAGCAGTAGATGATCCTTAGTTCTGAGAATTATTGCAGTGAAGAACAGGAGGAGATCAGGAATGAATTTAACTAATTTATAGTTAGTCTGTAGTGGTCTGGTGTCTATTGTCTTCATGGTCAACTGGGCATCTGATTGCTCATTGACAGTGGTGCACAGGTAATTGACTTTCTGCTGTGCATTCTACACACATTCATGGCACAGAAAAAAAAACATTCTTTTTTTTTTAACCTCATGAATTGAACTTTCTGACATTAAAATCTTCCATCATTACCCTTTCACTTTAAAATATCACTTTAAACATTAGAATTAGGACTTTTATACTTAATCAGTACATTTACCCCTTAGGTTGAGTAGCATTTAAACCATATATTGTGCATTGTTGCTTTATTGAAAGAAGCACAATTATCAAGAAGTAATATATTTAGTAAGTGTGGAATTAATAGAGGCAAATGTTAACATTCAGAGAATAATAGCTTTATGATAATTTGAATAATCTGCTTAACCTCCTTAATGTTACATTTTTTCTCAAACATGTAAAAAGCATGACATTTTTTGGTTTGAAAAAATGACGTTTTTATTAAATCTCATCTTTCTATTGTAAAACATGCAAAACACTAAAAGTGCAAAGTCAGAAGTGTAGAAAGTATAATATTGATACAAATAATAATCGTGAATGATGGTAATAATAATAATATGAACAACACATTGCACACATTTTTTGAATATTCCTGTGTGCTTCTGTTAAATTAGTTGTTGTGGGATATGGGAGAATGATACAAATTTGCAATGAATATAGAACAGTAATTATTAGTTTTATTTGTATGTCTTCACTAAATCAAATTCTACTCACTGTAAAAATGGTAAGGTGACACTTGCTATATGTACTCAGGAGTTATTTACATTGCAAGGAAAATCAGCTATGGTGTTCATTGAGTGGTTCCTCACAGTACTTTTTGTGAACTCTGAATGAGTATGATCAATCTGTGAAATGAGAACCAAGAGAACATTTGATCCCCATTTCAGGTTCTCTTTCCTTTTAAGGTAGCCTTACACAATCATAACAGGAAACATCATTATAGCACAGTAAAGCTGATAGATTTAGCATATATGTTTTCTTTATATGTTATTTACAGTTGTAGTATAATTTAATATGTTTAGATTTTTAGGTGTCCGCTGATGCACACATTTCTATCATTTTCAGAGCTCAGAGCTTCACCAGTGGAATGCAGTCAAAGTTAATTTAACAATATTCCTGTTTAATTTATATGAATTCTTTTCTAACTAATTATGTGATGTGGTGGGTGCTAGGTTTGCATGTTTTTGGTAATTATGGGATAAGGTTATTTTCTGTCTGTGATTGTTCTCCCCTCTAGTCTTAGTGGTAAACACCTTCCCCCAACCTGCTTAATCACAACACTTCTGTCCTTGTTTCTTTTATTTCTATCTTTTAGCCCTTTTCATCAGAAGAAAACTGCCACAGCACTTATTCCAGCCAGTCAGGTAGTCAGTATGGTTCACCTCCTTGTGGCTGGTCTGAAGAGCTTGATGAACATGGGCAAACCTTATATATCAGTGAATATACTAATGAAAAGGTACTTGGGTCTGTCAGTCTATTTAATTCTCAATAGTTCTTCCTTTGGCTAATGTTTTTTTCTATTTTCATTTACTAATAAACCCTTCAAATCTAACAATTTAAATATAAACCTAAAGTATGCATAAATGTAGTAACTATGAGGGAGGTGTGTGTGTGTATATGTGAGATATGAACGCTATATATAATTATGTATATGGTTGTCATAAAACCCACCTGTGGAGCAGTGTTGATTTTATTCTTATAAACTTCAAATATGAAAATTGCAAAGGTCTGTTTATACTGGGCACAGTAAATTTCTGAAAAAGATGAAATAGAACTGCCTTATGAAAAACATTTATAATATGCGTGAATTAAAAAAGGTATATCCTCAGAAATTAAGCAAAAACTGGCAGAAATTTTGAAAGTTTCTTCAGAGCAAAGTTAAGAATGAGAACTGATTTATAACAGGATTGCATTTTTCAGTTTAAGCAGAACTAAAGTAATCATAAGGCCCTTGTTCTTGCTTGTTGCGTGTTTGCCAAGTATAATCAGGACAGAAACTCTTCTGTCATGTGCAGCAAGTATAATCAGTTGGACAGAGTTTCACATTTGAAGGCTTCCATCATTACTCCTGAAACTGCTCTGGAAGACTGTTTTCACCCCATCAGCATATAAATATGTATGAGCATTATCCTTTTCAATACATTTTAAGTCTTAGAATGTTGATCGCTTCTCATATTGTCAATAACTTTTTAATATTTTACACAGAAAGCAGTATTTTTCAAATCTAAAAATCTGACATGTTAGTTTTGGATTGAGTTTGAATCCATCTAAACCCACTAAACAGATTTTTTTTTTGATCTGTACTGTTTAATATTGACTTTAGCCTTGTATTTTTGAGATATCAGTTGGCAACAAGTAACCAAGTATCCTGCTCAATATTGGTTGTTGTTTAAAGAGGAAAAAAATTTAAATCATTTTAGTGGTTACAGTGTCTAGTATAAACAGGCCTTTCTGCTGTGAAACTCTGAAATAGATTGTTCATGAGAATTTAAGAAGCTGTTTAACTTTTTGCGCAGTTTAATCTAATGTGAAATCTGTATCTTAATAAAATAATTTTGGAAGTAATGATGAATAAAAAAGCACCAGTATCTATATCGTTCTAGATGTAAGGTGAACTAGTATTAGGTGTCTGCTTCTTTTGAAATAACATTAAAGTACAGTATATTATAAGATACTTTCAAATTTGGAGAGTAATAATTTGTTTCTAGAGTAATATGTTTTATAGTAGTCAATACAAAATCATATTATTTCTTAAGATAACATACAGAGTTTTAATTTTTTAGTAGTTTAAATTCTGTATTCATATGAAAAGAAACCTTTTTAAATCACTTAAGCACTATATAATTTTATGCCTCAGATTCTCTGTTTACTTTTTTTTACTTGTGTTAGTCATCTGCTACTAAAAATAGGTCTCGAAGCCTTGATTTGAAATTATGTGCTTAATAATCATCCAACTTTTCCGACTATCTCAGCTTGATAAATATTTAGTAGTAAAACTCAGGTAATCAGAAGATAAACAATGAGATGAAAGTATTTATTTGTCACTTTGTCTTAAGTGTTTGGTACAGTACTTATTGTAAAGGAGATTTTTTTTAACCTTTGTTCATATAAGTAAACTTTTGTCTTGCATTTGTTTCTCTGTACATATTTTTATGTTATATGAGTAGGCACAAACTGAATATCTATTGATTTGTTATGTTTACAGTATTGACCAGGTATAGAGGACAGTTTATGCAATTATGTCTTTGTTTTATTTGGTTGTGACGTTTTCCTATGGTGTTTTTGTCAAATGTATTTATTTTTAGTGGATGAAAAATGTTGATGAGCAAGGCCGCCCATACTACTATAGTACAGATGGAACAAGATCTGAATGGGAACTTCCTAAAGTGAGTAAATTAATATAATTGGTGTGGTTTGTATATAAGTGCCTTAAAAATTTGGGTGATAACTACATATGTTTGCTATTTATAAAATCAGATTGCTGATCTTAATGATTTTCTAAATATTACAAATATATTTGATGTGCAGCATGTTGATATAGAAATGTATTATTGGCTGTTGGTAAAAGAGAAAAAAAATCCATATCATGGTCAGTACAATAAGTTCGAAAGTCTTAGAGATAATGTCAAATGAAGAGAGCAGGACGTTTTTGAGAAAATCCTTTGCTTCTGGTGTTTATCACTTTTCCCTGTCAATGAAAAGTATCAATAAATCATGCTTAGATTTAGGGAAACAACTGCTTGAGGTTTCAGGATTTAATCACAGTAATATGACCAACCATTTTAGATGATAGCAGAAATACACATTATTTTAAACAGTAAATGAAAGCAGCTTCAAGGATATCCAAGTAATCTACAGTATATAATCAGACTGGCAGAATAGTGCAGTGGTTTAGCTCTGTAAACCAATATGGTTGCTTGTTCAGTCTCTGCCTTACACTATGACTATCAGCAACTCATTTAATTTACCTGCGCCCCAGCTGATATTGTAAATCCCTGTAAATTAATAACAAATGCTGGTGTCAAAGAACTGTATTATTGATTTTCTAAATTATAATGAAATTTTAGGTTCTGGAACAATAATTGAATCTATAAATATCTAAAAATTTGGACACTATGTAAATGTTAAATCATCTGCAAATTGCTTAAAAGCAGAGATGCAATCCGGCTGTCTTGTATTTTTGAAATACATTTGTTTAGTCCACTGATAGTACAAGATCCTTTAATAGGAAGCTTAATGACACTGATATCAGTAATACCAGATTTCCATTCATAAAGAATTGCACTTGCAAAGTGCTTTTTTCAGTTTGTAAATAAAAATAAGTTGTCAACACTTGTCAAATTGTCCATTGTATGCAGCTATTATCTAAAAGAATTTACTTTTGTAAATTGAACAGCTATTCCTGTCTACTAATATTCAGGCACCTTGTTGAGATGCGCCTCTTTACCAAGCTTCTTGGTACTTCTGGCACTCTTTTTGTGGCAATACTGATGCAATCAACTGTTAAATCAACTTTAGTTTGAGTTGTATCATTTTGTCTAGCTTTGGGCCAATTAGTTGGAAAGGTTCTCATACCTTGGGAAAGGCCTTTGTTTGTTGGTTGATGTGTTTATCAGCCATTCACAGGCCTTTTTATGTTACTGACTTCTTTTTAGCTGATCAATAGATGGAATAGTCTGATTTTCTGCCATTGAGATTAATGTAAGCCATTTGAGAAACAATCTGAATCCGTACCAAGGTCTCCCAAGCCAGCTACGATGTTGTAGCAGGGTTAGCACTACTTCTTGCCTATATCTTTCTTGTAAGTGATTTATTGTTAGTAATTTCTTTGAACTTCAATACATTGTTGTTGGTAGAAACTTTCAACAACAGTACCAGACTTGCTTTTTCTAAGCCACAAAAAGCAGGAAGCTTTATACTATAGATCTTCTTTGTTGGCATTGTTTTCTTTGGCAATGGCTGAAGATGATGTAGAAGGTGTTTATTTGTAAGATTATCTACAGTATGGTTACCTATTTATTTAAATACTATTTCCATGTATTGTTCATTGTGTTTAACCTTTTACCCCAGCGTCATTTTTGGCCATTGTCTGGTACTTTGACTTAACTGGATATATATAATTCATCATCACTCAAAATAAAATTCAGACATTTCTCTTTCAGAATTTTTACAGCTGGAGAATTGGTTATGTTGTACACATGTTGCAGCAGAAAAAAAAACTGCAAAATTCAATTTTTTTACAAACAAATACACTTTAAATGTTGTTCATATTTTCATATGTGTTGAAATAAGCTAAAGTGTCAGTGAATGTGTCGGCAACAGCCCGAAAAAAATGGCTATAAAATTTCTACAAGTAATAAGTCTAGTTTATTGTTTTGAAGCAGTGCAACAAAACAGGATTCTTTTTCTCTACTTTTACTGTTATCAAATTAGTATCCATAGCATGCACCTCCATTAATGAAAACTGTAATTTGTAAACTGAAACATCCCTCTCAAATTGAATAGTAATAGTCTGTCCATCAAATTGTATGCAGTGGAATGAGGATGTTCAAGCAAGTTATTATTTGGGGTTTCAGGTAGATGTTGCTGTGATGCAGCAGTGTGTCCATCCTTGAGTTAAGTAAGAAAAACTCTGCATCATGGTAATATAACATTTCAACAAAAAACACTGTACATTAATATTAGCAGTAAATTAATGGTTTTGTGCGTTTTTTTTTGTTTGTTTTTTGCATTGTTGATCCGTCCCGCTGGCATGACCAAAACAGAGGGTGTATTTTTAAAAGTGTATCTACTTCTGTGCTCCGTAACTCTACCAGTCATGGAGCAGGGTGTGGTATCATGTTCTGCCTGCTGAGTGATCATCTTTTGGTGTACCCTTTTGCAAATTAAATGGGTATCAGCTGTATAGAAAAGTGATAGACATGTACAGTATATGATATCTATATTTATATATAAAATGCTAAGTGTTGTCAGTCTATCACACAAACATTAAGCATTCATCTTGGTCTTAATCAAGATCTTATGGCATGATATCACTGTGTGTAATGGACCCAAGAGTTAGAGGTGCAGGCTGTCACATCCCCACAATTGGGATTTGTGTCCTTATTATAACAAGCATCTTTATGGTTATGCGCTGTGGCTGATGGGATAGAACCATGGCAACATCTGCTGACAGTGAAATACACTGCATAGGCCAACTGATGGTTTTTGCCACAAATGCATGTCATACACTCAGAGTGCAAAAGATTGTCATGAATAAGGAATGAGTGACTGCTGTTTTCCCAGTTATATTTTTATAGCAATGTCGGTAAAGCCTATTGTTATTTTGCATAGTGGCAGTAGAGAATTTGTAGTGAATTGGAGGACATAAAAAGTGTGATGATAGTGTTAAAAAAAAAAAAAATGCCAAAGAGGGAACACAAAAAATGTGGCACGCCCTTGAACAAAAATTGATGCAGACTTGCGTTAACTTTTATTAATTATAAAAGGTTCTAGTTTTCATTTTGTCATTCATTCTTTGTGTTCTCATTAATTTTAAATTCAAAATGTAAAAAATGATTGCACATAGTTTTCACAACTTTATATTGTGTAATGGCATTCATAATTGGAGAGATGAGTTTATAGTGGATCAGAGGGCATAAAAGAATGAAGGAAATAAACATCATTACTTCATAGTCAAAGATATCGACATCTTCAGGCAGATTTTTGTGATGTAGGTCAGTAGGGTTTATCTTAGAAACGGTTAATTTTAAAATGATTTAACTATTATTTGATTAGTGCAATTGTATTCCTAAATTTTTTGGAAAATCACATTTACCACACAGAACCATGTGTGTGCATAGGAGTGAGAGAAGAGAGAGAGAGAGAGAGATCAGGCCAGGATAAAGAGATCCTGCAGTAAATGGTCTGAAAACCCAAATGATACAAGTCAGGGAGAGTCATAATATGTTATTGGTGCTTCATATCAGTGATCTTAAGACCATTTTCCATATAGCAGGATAGAGGGATTGTTTTAGGGCACCTAGCTAAAAGAAAGATAAGAAAAATGAGCCTAAGCAAGATGAAAGTAGAGACTATAATAATTTCCCCTTTGAACATACTGATATTGCACATATGTTCAATTATACCTAGACATCTGACAGGTTATTGTTTTGTACATCTGTGTGTTCTGTTTTTCTGCATATTTTGACAAATTAACCCTTTCTATGTAGAGAGAATTTGCATATCATGAAATGTCTTTAGACAGCCCCCTTACATTGCCCCTAAAATAATAGCAAACAGCCAAATTCAGAACAGAGCATGTTTGTTGATTCATAAATCATTAGTAGAGGGGGCTGTACATAGTCACCACATTGCACATTCCTATGAGCCACAAGATTGCCAATTTAAGCAAATTTGTGGATGTTGGTGATCATGGCGGATATGATTGCAAGAAAAATTTGGCCCAAGTTACTGCATGAAGCAGCTACTTTAATTCAGAAAGCCCCGAATTTATCATCTTGTCAACAATTGCTATCAGTAATGTCGGCCTATAAATATGACACTTGTTGGCTGAAAGATTTATGCACACTGCACCAACAATTCACTAATCAAAGCACAGTACAGGCTAGAGCTCACCCTCTCAATTTTGATGGGTGAAAATAACAGTTTTCATTTTAAAATGTATTTCATGTTATGTGTGGTGTCACTGCAAAAAATAAATGAAGAAATAATTTCATACACAAAGAAATAAGCAACACAAAATATATTATTTCATGAAACATTTATGTGCACATATAATTATTAGATTTCACAATACTTTAATTTTGTTAAAATATTCCTCCTTGATGCTGCACTGATTTTAATTTTTGCACAATTTACCTTCCATTATATCATTGTATTCCACAAACAGTGTACGCTAAGTTGAATTTCCATAAGTTGAGGTCATGTTGTATACAATATGTGTACATGTATGATGTGATATATGTATAATGACGTGTGTGTGTTTATGATATAACATGTAATGAAGAATAGATTGGGTAAGTTTTAGTGCTTTACTCTATCAAGACAGTTTTTTCTTAATTGCTATTTTGAAAAGGTAGTGATTTAATGCTGCTGGTTTCATTTTAAAACACTAACTAAATTTGTAAAAACTAACTTTGAACGAAGTCAAAAGTCTGTTACATTTTACATAATATTTACACACTTAGATATTTTGTAGCTTATTACTTATGTAAATCTTTAAAGGTAAGTCGTTACATTGCCTTTCCTGTGAAATAGGAGTGAAGAAGTTATTTTCTCATGTTACATTGAGGACAAAAAAGTTTGTTTCATTCATATTAATGATATTTCTTATGTTGTACACTAGACCATATCCTTTTAAATCCCTGTTAATGGTCCACTTGCCAATGAGTTTTGTGAAATATTTCTATGAATAAAAAAAATAGCATAAACTAATCTTTTAAGGTTGGGATACATAGCAACAGTGACGTCTGTAAACTCATCTTTGTGTTTCCAACAGCTGTATGTGAATCACCCAGAATCTATTTAGGATTAGCCTATCTTCCAAAAATCCTGTTTTATGAGCACAGTACTATTATTTAGACACTCGGAGACCTTTTTTGATGGGTGTATTATTTGTTAAACATAATCATCCAAAAAAAAATGATGTTTTAATGAGTTTAGGGCATTTCAATAAAGTTTTCAAATTAGGTTTCAACCTGAATATTATAAGGTTCTTCATCAACTGCATTACTTAATAGCTTGTTTAATTTAATAATAATAATAATAATTCTTTGCATTTATATAGCACTTTTCTCACTACTCAAAGCGCTCAGCAATTGCAGGTTAAGGGCCTTGCTGAAGGGCCCAACAGAGCAGAGTCCCTTTTGGCATTTACGGGATTCGAACCGGCAACCTATTTATGTAGTGCTTCTTTCAGTTTCACTGATTGTATATATTTCTTTCAAGAAAAACTAATATGTTGTATGCTTTTCTATTTTACCAGTATAATATCCCACCACCACCACTTCCACATCCTGGAGACATTCCAAAAAGCAAAAGTCTGGATAGAAAACACATGGAACCCATAGTTTTAAATAAGTGGAGACACAGTACATATGCACTGGATTTAAATGACAAAGTAAGTGAGTTACCTTGCAAAATATCTGGCCGCTGCTCTTTCATGAAATTATTACATAGTAAACAGTTTTGATTTTTGACAAGACTTATTTTAGTTTTATGACTGCATCCTGCTTTTTCTTTATGGTAAGATGGAGATCCCAGTGACCAAATAATGACAGTGCATTCCTGTATTCACTTAAAATATTATAATAATATAGTGCTTATAATTAATGTGATCATTGATGAAACTGTCAGACCTTCAATATAATCGTTACACCATTGAACAAAACTCTGTTCGCAGTCTTCTGCCATACTACCCAGTTTTCTTAAGGAGAAACTGTTTTGTAATCTGCAGTTGTTTACGTTAATGCTGCACTGATGGGTTTGTGAGTCCACGGATAGATGCTTAATACTTGTTCCAAGAGGGAAATTGAGCTTTTTATAGCAGTTCAAGAAGTATGTTAACAAACAAAAACAGCAACCCCCTCAAACGTACATAAGAATTACAAGAAAGAAGAAAACTTCTGACTTCACTAAAGGTAAAAGAGCAGTCACTGTGAGGCATTATGAAGATATGTCACCATAACTATGAAGGAGCCTCAGTGCAGTGGTGAGCACTGCTGCCTGATGGAGAAAGTACCCTGGATTCAAATTCCATGGTTGATTTGTTTTCTTTAGGTATTATGTTAGGCTACCTCAATAGCCATGGTGTGTCCTCCAGGGTCTCACATCCCTGAATTTTATTTAACAAGCTTGAGAATGCATGTATATACTGTAAGTTTTGTTTGAGATAGAAAATGTTTTTTTTTTTTTTTTTATCATTTTGCTGTTTAAACTAAAGAGTAACATTAATTCATTTGATGCAAATTTTATTCCAGATATTTTATTCAGTGTTTAAGATTAGTTCACTGTTTTTTTTCCATGTAGTGTAACACAGTAGTTTTTGTTTTTTTTTTTATATATAACAAACACTGGTTATAAGCAATATTAGGACTTTGATCTTCATATAAATATTTATTACATTGGAGAGTCGAGCGTCTAGATGCACCTTTGAAACAAATTGAGAAAAATTAAATATGCTTACATTTTATGTCTATATCATTCTGAAGTCCTACAGAATTATTTTGATTTTATTGCAGTTGTCTATCAAAAAAAAACGTAATTCTTCTGAACATTCTTCTGGGGCTATTACACCCCCACTTTACGAGCAAGTTAGTAAAGTATTTTATTAAATATTTGTCTGTCTTCAGTTGTCCTTAATTATTTCAAAAGAATCACTCTTTTATATTAACATTGGAGAAAAAAATAACCAATCAAATGTTTCTTTTCCTTTACAAAACTAGAAAATATTTGTTACTCCTCCGGCCCACCACTACCTTCCCTCTCCAAAATTTATTCTCAAGTCTTTTGCTCTGTGATTTTTGGTTAAACAAACAATACAATCTTTAATTTTAATTATCTAAAGATGCAGGATACAGTGAAACCTGGAAAACTCGGTTTGACTTTTGAAATGTGTTTAATATCCTAAAAATAAAACCTGAGAAATGTTGTGTTTCATGTTAGATTTGGACTAGAAATTAAACTGGAAAGAATAAAAAAAAAAAAGTCAAAACAGCTGTGATTTCTCATAATAAAAATTCTGCATCTTTAGAACTTAAAGTGGTCTGAGTTTTGTATTTTTGTGCAACATTATGTATTCATCAAACCAAGTGTTGTATTTTCTTCAAAACAGTTTAATTTTTAAGTTCCATAATAACATATTTTGTTTGTATTTATTAGGTGGAATCTCCCACATCCCCAAAGCAGACTTTTCCAGAATCTGATTCTTGTCCTTCATCTCCAAAGCATCCAACAGCTGTTAGTAAATATTCTTTTGCTGTAGTAAAGTGTTATTCTAGAAGCTCTGAGTACAAGTCAGTGACATTTTGGCACACTTTCTGGACAGTATTCTTTCTAATACTGCTTGCCTACATGCAGACTTGTGTCACAATTTGTTTTCGATCACCACTTTTTTTGCCTACTGAATAACAAGCGTATGCTATAATTCAGAGGAGAAGTGAAGCTAATGAATGCTGTCAGGTTGCTTGGATAAATTATTAACTAAAGATGTTTATAATATAAAAAAAAACAGTATGACATTTCAGATATTAAATATAAACTTGTGTGTCCTATAAAGACAGCACAGAAGCAGATTACCCAAATCAGGATGTATCACTCTTCTTTGTTTTTAAAACATAAACCCCAGACTTGTGTTATTCAAAGGGTTTGAAACTGTGTACAGATTCGGTCGGTTTACTCTGTAACCTCTTATCAATAGTGCTATTTTTGTGCTATCAAACTTCGTTATTTTTACTTTCCTCATACCTTTTAACCCATACATTCTGCAAATACTACTTCTTCCTTTATCTGGGGTGTTTTTTTTTTATACTGGACCAACCTTACTACCCTTAAATTGTTACTGCTAGGCAACTGTCTTTGTCAAGTTGTCTAGAACTTGGCACAACCCTAATCCTACATGTCTGTGTCTCATTTGTTCAGTTTTGTGATTTTTAAATGCCTGTAAATAAACAGCCTATTGTATTGTATATTGTCTTTCTACAATAACCGCCATCCCAAGATATCCATCCATCCATTTTCCAACCCGCTGAATCCGAACACAGGGTCACGGGGGTCTGCTGGAGCCAATCCCAGCCAACACAGGGCACAAGGCAGGGAACCAATCCCGGGCAGGGTGCCAACCCACCGCAGGACACACACAAACACACCCACACACCAAGCACACACTAGGGCCAATTTAGAATCACCAATCCATCTAACCTGCATGTCTTTGGACTGTGGGAGGAAACCAGAGCGCCCGGAGACACGGGGAGAACATGCAAACTCCACGCAGGGTGGACCCGGGAAGCGAACCCGGGTCTCCTAACTGCAAGGCAGCAGCGCTACCACTGCGCCACCGTGCCGCCCATCCCAAGATATATTACAAGAAACTATGTATAATTGTGTATTTTACAAACTGTAAACACAGGCACACTACTTTAGTTAAAGGCAACAAATTAACATCTAGTTTTGTGCTTTAAAGTCCAATTCCTTAATCACTGAGACAGCTTAAGTTGCTTTGCACGTGAGTAATGCTTCTTAAAATTAGTACAAATCCACAAATGATATTAACATACACTTGTTGGAGCAGCTTTGATGACAACAAGCCACTCAGCCCAATAAAACTTAATCCTATTGTATACTATACTTTTGTACAGAAATATTAACATTGTTTTTAATCACAAATAAACACTTACAGGAATATGATGGTCCTGGTGCCTGCATCTGGCATCATTCTTTGAACCTAGGTCTGCTAATAGTCATGTCTAAGGATTAACCGGGCAGTGAGGAACACAAACAACAAGAGTAGGAGCAAGATGCTTGGTGCTTTTATTCAGTCCAAAAATCTTTGAATAAATCAATAAGTAATCCATAAAACCAGTATATGTAGGTTAAAATCAACACTAAATAATCCACACAGGTTGAAATCTAGATGAAACCATGGACAATTTGTCTCTTAAAGTCCATTACAAGCCCCTGTGCTCTTTTGTAAAACTGATGTCCCTGCTGCTTACTGTTCAGGTCTGCTCTACAGCAGGAGATGTCCACCAAATGATGCTGTCATCCCTCATCTGGCTTGTGTCCCTTGCATCCTTCGGTGTCCTCAGGGACTTGCCATGCCCGGATCCTTTCCCCCCCCCAACACCTTTCCTTGGCAACTGAGGGAGTCAACTTGAAGTGGTTGGTTCCACCTTTTCCTAGGTGCTCAGCAGGAATGACACTGTCTCTCTAGCGCTGTCCACTTGCTCCTGTCGGGACCATTCCAGACCACCTGCCTCCATTCCACATTAGCACCAGCTCCATATTGATCCTGCTGTTCCATCCTCTCTTTCACATTAACCTCTTAGATGCTTTCTCCTTTTCCTTTTTCATGTTTGCTCTTCCATGTACCTGCTCAGACTCATTTTTTTTATCCCCCTGTGGGTATGTTGACCTAATTACACTCCACAGAGTGCTGATGTGGAGCAGCTGACCATTTAAACAATTAGCAGGCCTTTACTCCAAACACCCCACTAAATCATTTAATGATACTGTTCCTGTGAGTGAATGGCTTCCCAGAATAACAATGAGTGACAGTACACAATTTACTGCTTATACAGCTTAGGCATATCATGCCTATCTTCAAGACCTTGTTCCTTGAAGTAATTGTCCACTGTAGGGGGCGCCGAGTTTTTGGGTAGAGAGACCTCACTGTATTAACAAAAAATCATTATTAATGAATAGCAATGTTGAGAAACGATTTCAAAATATTAATGATTAAACTGGTGTCCCTGTTAGTTTTCAATTTTATTTAACGGCTGCATATCAGTGCTGTCCTAGCATGACTTAAACCAGTGGTTCTCAACATTCAATCCTCAGTGCCCCCTTTGGTTGCAGGTTTTTGTCCCAATCCACCTTTTCTCTTAATTGGACTCCTACCTTAACAATTTGCTTATTTCCCAGTTTTTCCTTTATAACCTTCTGGAATACATTATATTTCCCTTTAAATTTTTTTTAAATATTCTGGATATTTAGACAATTATTTACTAATAAACACATAAGTGTGTAACACTAAAGTAGCTGCTTATTTCAGAGTCATTTGTGCCGTGTCTTCTCTGTTCATTTATTATTTGTATTCAGATACAATTAAGGAAGCAAACTGTACAGAAAAAGTGAATTAAAAAATAGTAAAACAAAGTAAACATTTAAAGATGCAGAAAACCTGCAAATATGTGTTAATTGCTTGTAATTTCAAATCTGACACTACTGCAGTTTACAAAATGCAAAATAAAGAAATAAGACCTGTCAGCTAATTAAATAATGTGATCAATTAAAGGTAACAATGACTGACTGAAAGAGAAGCTGTTGGAAACAAAAACCTATAGCTTCAGGGGACTATGAGGACTAAACATTGAGAACCTCTGACTTACACTGTTAAAGGTGCATCCACAAATAATGTGCCCTTAAATATGCACACTCCTCAAAGTCTACTGTTCATATGGCACATGATAACTGTGTGATTTGTTATACCCATCACATGGTCAACAAGTACTGGCTAGAGCTGAACACTATCAAATGAAGACACAGAGTTTAAGATAATTGCCCAACGTGGTGTCCATTCTGCATTTGACAGACAGCTCTGTGTAACTTAACATAGTGTATTATCGTACCTGTCAAAGTTATGAGAGTCCTTTTTATTAATGTCCATGACTTGTCTTCCATCTAGGATTGAATTCTGGTTGTCATATTCACAGGTATTCCTCAAAACACATAAGTAACCTAGCCACAACTATTTGCCTCATTTTCTCTTATGGCACAGATTCAGTCCTCTTTAATGTGGTATGAAACTTTGTGTATCTAATCTCATAATAAGATTCTGATTTGCATCTTTTTTTAAACTGAACATTTAATTATCAGTTTAAGATATGCAGAAACTAGTACCAAAAATTGCTTTATAATCAAGAGGTTGGCTGTAATCTCCAGGTACTGTTTTGTTTTATTTATTCATTTTATTAATGAATAAGGGTACGACATTACGGCATATCGACACAATCCTTTTTAACAACAAAATTACAGAAAATTACTTTCTGATAAGTTTTTTTTTTGCCAGCTTTACCTAGTGACAGAACAGATCATATGCTGTTGACTTTTTAAAATTTCTATTAGAATGTTAAATGGTCTACTTTGGAAAACTAAAGCTTTGATAATAATGCTTTGAAAGTTCTATTTGTTTCTGCAATAAATTATCTTTGAGGAAGTTTTTGAAAAAGGCTGATTGCTTGAAGTAGCCATTTCAAAGACTTAGTACATATGGCAATTGAAGGAGTTGCTTTTTAGAAATTTGCCACATCATTTATTTAAAAAAAAAAAAACACCTTAAAAGTTTGCCTCAACGGAATTTCAGTCGTCTGGTCAACATTGGGAAACCCATGGATTAGTTTCATGCCCAAAACTAAATATGTTAGTTAGCAAGGAGTTGTTTCGTTCAGACGTCCAATATATGGTAAAGTATACTTTAGTAAACTTAGACCTCGGCTTTAATGTTTGCAGTGTACCATGCAATGTATAGTCTCTGTCATATGCCATTTGGTATGAAATTTATAAAAGCAGTGTTAATGTGTGTAATATACCATCTTTTGGAATGACAAAAACATAGCACCCAGACGGACACACAGTCACTTACCTCTTTATTAAGGTGAATAGGAGCCTAATATGATGCAAGGTATTGTAACAAATCACAATGCACTTTACTACAAGTAAGCATAAGTAGGTTTTCTATTTTTATTCTGCATTATTTTAGAAACCATCACCATTCTCGCAAGTTTACATGGTTATAGTGTCTGAAGATCTCATTTAACCATGTTTCCTGTTTTTGCAGTACTCTTATTTTCCTGGAAGTGTTAATTTAACAATATTCTTGCAAAAATTAATGCCTTTTGTATGTTGTGAGTATATGACTAGACCTGTGGAGTATGCAACATGAATAACAAATCCCCAAAATAGATAACTTGCAAACTCCACATTGTCTCAACCCAACATTCAAAATACAGTTGAGTGCTATAAAGTAGAAGCACTACTCGATGCAGCATATTCTGACCTAATTTATATATATTGTATGTTGAATTGAGTGTTGTAATTAAGTTACATATTATCTAAATTTTTAATAGTTTATAAGTCACAGCCATAGCCCTCGGCAGATTAGAACAGTACTTCAATCCAGTGTTGTTTAAGTAGGTCCTTTAAGATTAAAAATTTAAGATTAAAAATTTCCACAAAATTGGTGCTTTTAGGACTGCTGTGTATAATTTTTTGAAATTCCAAGTAATTATTTAATCCTCCTTTCATTAAACAGACATTTATGTCCTTAGCTTGAAATAATGAATACGGACAAATATATACAGTACATTTGAAAATGGATGTTCCTTTCACAATAAAGCACTTAGTGTGGGGATTACAGAGTAAATAAAACATTTTGAATCCAGAACACTGAGTTTTACAATTGCCTTTAAATACTGTAGTTTTTCTGTAGCAAATAACAAATCAGTGTTGGTAATGTGCAGTTTAGATATTAAAACATTACTGAACAAACAGACGTATTCTAATTTAACTCTTGGCCGAAAGAATGAAGTCTCGTGAAAGATATTTGTTTAATTTGTACTCATTGTGACCAATGCTATTATTCATCCTTCTCTTGTTGTGTTTATTTTATGCTCAGAAACCATGTAATTTTACCTGAATTAGGTGGCTAGTGCTATTCATAATTTTGATGTTTAAATTGTGTTTTCATGCATGCTTTTTCAGTCGTTTTTACTGTAGAAATGCTGATTTTATGGCAGGATAATAATGATGTTTTTAAAATTATTTGCATTTTAGTATGGAGAATTTTAAGATTGCATTAACTTGTTAATATTTTTAGGCATCTGAAAAGTTTGGAGTGCTGAATGTAACCAAATTGACTGAAAATGGGAAGAAGGTTAGGTATGTATGAAAAATCATGTGAGACATCATTGCAGAGCCAAAACCCAAAGCACCGCTGCATAAATTAAATTGTCTTCTGTTTAAAAAAATACATTAATCATATAGGATGCTACCTGCAATGAGCCTTTAACAATAAAACACTTGTAGAATATATTAAACAGTTCCATTTTCAATAAAGCATTTTTTTTGTTATGAACTTTTTTCTAGTTTAGAATACTGGGCCAAATACAAAATAAAATGAACAGGGTACAGATTTACTTCTTCCATTTCAGTACTACCTCAAAACACATAAAATATCAAGGAAACAAGATTTTAGCATTATGTAAAAAATGCAATAACAAGCATTAATCAACTTATTTTTAAGATAAAAACAAATGTAAAATCAGTAACACTACTAATAAAAAAATTAATTCAACTGCTAGTTTAAACAGAATGTTCTTAATGATTTACAGCAGATGTGTTATGTCAGCTGACCTTATGTACAGTATTTTGAAAAGGTGTTCCAAAGTTATGGTACTGCCTCAATGCAAGTGAACATATAATGTCCTGGAGTGAAGGGATCTTTTACTAGATTATCAGAATGGGTAAAAAATGACTAATGTGCAATGAGTGGAGACAGGGTTATATGGGGAATAATGAGCACAGTCCTTATCTGTATGATCAGCAAGGTTTTAATCAATATGTCATGGAGAGCCAATGCAGATTATATTGTTTAATTTAACTCTGGCGATTATTAAGCAAGGACTGTAGTGGCAGCATCTTGGACCATTTAAAATCTAAAGGAGTCCTCTGCAATACATTGCACTTGCCTGAACATTTATCTGTTTTCCAACCCATGGGTTTTGTTGAGATTTGCAGATGCATTGGCCTTCACATGGGTACCAGTCTATCAGAGCAGTCAAACTATGAAGTAATAAATTCATGTTCTCGTTACTCATTTCTGATATGGTGTTTTGTAAAAGAAAACATAATAAATTATTATACATTTTATTTTTGAAGCACCATATTGTTTTCTAGATGCTCCCACGTTTACCAATAACACTAATAAGGTGATTGTTAACATTTGCACTTTATTTTTATATAACTTCTCATTGAAAGATTAAGTTCATAGTTGAAGATAGTGACATATATACTGAGCTTTTAAAGTGCTTTGTCTGAAGACTGAGCTCCTAGTCTACCACAGCTATACAGAATATGGTATGCAGTACTGCTAATGTAGCAGCAGCCATCAGAACCACTTGAGTAAGTGTTAGTGATCATAGTAAAATGAGACCAAAAGGACAAAATTATCCACATACTGTATTTCTAAGATTCAATAACAAGGTACCAAAACTGGATTTTTTCAGTCCATGCTGTGTCTTATTATTAAATCCATGATTATGGTGAATTTTAAAGAAAGAATTCTCTCTAAATTTGTTTTTATTAGATTTATTTATTAATGACATTTTAATCTCTGCTGGAGACATAGATTTCACAGATTTTATGGATTATTTATTTATTTAAAGAAGATTTTGGATGCACTGAACTTTAATTGGAACATTGTTCGATTTTTTTTTTTGGATGGATTGTAATTAAAGGACTGACACTTTGCACCTACCCCTTGGCTGGATGTGTGTGTCCTCGATTGCCCGGCTCACCTCGGTTCATGACTACCAACAGTTCAGGTTTAAGAGGCTAACAGATGCAATAAGAGGCATGGAGCAGACCCTGACCATCACAAGTAGTGAAAATGGGATGTACCATTGCTGAAATTTTAAACTTTAACAGAATTGATTTAATGCTAAGATGGCAAATGCAACTTCTGTTACATAAAGACATGCATCATTAGCATTTCAACCCTCCATTTCAGCACAAACCACAATATATTGTAATTTTAAGATTCTCAAGTACTTTCCTGGGGTACCACCTTGGCTAAACGTTTTCATATCACAAAATCATTGACTCCCATTAATGTTTAATTTATCTAATACAGTAATCCCTCCTCGATCGCGGAGGTTGCGTTCCAGAACCCCCCGCGAAAGGTGAAAATCTGCGAAGTAGAAATCATATGTTTATATGGTTATTTTTATATTGTCATTCTTGGGTCACAGATTTGCACAGAAACACAGGAGGTTGTAGAGAGACAGGAACTTTATTCAAACACTGCAAACAAACATTTGTCTCTTTTTCAAAAGTTTAAACTGTGCTCCATGACAAGACAGAGATGACAGTTCCGTCTCACAATTAAAAGAATGCAAACATATCTTCCTCTTCAAAGGAGTGTGCGTTAGGAGCAGAAAATGTCAGAGAGAGAGAGAAAGAAAAAAGCAAACAAAAATCAATAGGGCTGTTTGGCTTTTAAGCATGTGAAGCACCGCCGGATAAAGCAGCTGCAAGGAAGGGCGCAATATAAAGGTAGTCTTTCAGCATTTTTTAGAGGAGCGTTCGTATCCTCTAGGCTAGTGTGCGAACAGCCCCTCTGTTCACACCCCCTCCGTCAGGAGCAGAGAATGTCAGAGAGAGAGACGGAGAAAAACAAACAATCAAAAATCAATACGTGCCCTTCGAGCTTTTAAGTATGCGAAGCACCGTGCAGGAAGCATGTCGCTTGACAAATCAGCTGCACAGAAGGGAGCAACGTGAAGGTAATCTTTCAGCATTTTTAGACGAGCGTCCATATCGTCTAGGGGTGCGAACAGCCCCCCTGCTCACACCCCCTCCGTCAGGAGCAGAGAATGTCAGAGCAAGAGAGAGAGAGAAAGAAAAGAAAACAATCAAAAATCAATACGTGCTGTTTGATCTTTTAAGTATGCGAAGCACAGTGCGGGAAGCATATCACTTGACAAAGCAATCATATGTAAGCCCAGCAAGGAAGACAGCAATGTGAAGGTAATCTTTCAGCATTTTTTGAGGAGCGGCCGTATCCTCTAGGGGTGCGAACAGCCCCCGTGCTCACAATATATTTGAGGTGTTTTATTTAATACGTAATACGTGCTCTGGTTGGGTAGCTTCTCAGCCATCTGCCAATAGCGTCCCTTGTATGAAATCAACAGGGCAAACCAACTGAGGAAGCATGTACCAGAAATTAAAAGACCCATTGTCCGCACAAATCCGCGAACCAGCAAAAAATCCGTGTTATATATTTAAATATGCTTACGTATAAAATCCATGATAGAGTGAAGCCGTGAAAGTTGAAGCGCGATATAGCGAGGGATTACTGTAATTTAAATGATACTGAATATTGAATCCAAACAGCTACTTCACTGTCATATTAACTAGAACATTAAAAAGGGAGTACAGTGATCCCTCGCTATATCGCGCTTCGCCTTTCGCGGCTTCACTCCATCGCGGATTTTATATGTAAGCATATTTAAATATATATCGCGGATTTTTCGCTGCTTCGCAGGTTTCTGCGGACAATAGGTCTTTTAATTTCTGGTACATGCTTCCTCAGTTGGTTTGCCCAGTTGATTTCATACAAGGGACGCTATTGGCAGATGGCTGAGAAGCTATCCAGCTTACTTTCTCTCTCCCTCTCTCTCTTGCGCTGACGTAGGGGGGTGTGAGCAGGGGGGCTGTGTGCAGCTGCTTCCTGAAGGACAGGCTGCACGGAGCTTCGCATACTTAAAAGCTCAAAGGGCACGTATTGATTTTTTTTATCTGTCTCTCTCTATCTCTCTCTCTCTTCCTGCTCCTGACAGAGGGTCTGTGAGCTGCCGCCTTCAACAGCTTTGTACCGGCGGTGCTTCGCATACTTAAAAGCCAAAAAGCCCTATTGATTTTTTTTTTGACTGCTTGCTTTGCACTCCTTTGAAAAGGAAGATATGTTTGCATTCTTTTAATTGTGAGACAGAACTGTCATCTCTTGTCTTGTCATGGAGCACAGTTTAAACTTTTGAAAAAGAGACAAATGTTTGTTTGCAGTGTTTGAATAACGTTCCTGTCTCTCTACAACCTCCTGTGTTTCTGCGCAAATCTGTGACCCAAGCATGACAATATAAAAATAACCATATAAACATATGATTTCTACTTCGCGGATTTTCCTATTTCGCGGGTGGCTCTGGAACGCAACCCCCGCGATGGAGGAGGGATTACTGTATATTTTAAAATGCAAGGAAAACAAAACTAATTAATTTTGCCCTAATACACATATGCTCACTAAGTCCAATTTGTCTGTCTGCCTGCACTGCTTGTCACTTATTTTCACTATTTGAATACAATAATGGGAGTAGACACAACAGAAAATTGAATTGAGAAGCAAATGGTAAATGTTAAAAGTTTAAAGCTTTGGCAGAAAATACATATTTCTAAGTTTCGTCTTAATGCAAATATCACACTGTCACACAGTTCAAAATGCAAAATAAGAGAAAAAATTACATAACTTAGACCAGTGTTTTATAGTGAGGACCACTTTGTTAAAGTTAGTTATGGTGGACCACTCTCGGCCAACAGCCACTTATTGCAGTAAATTACATTTGTTTGTATTATTATGGATGTAATATGAAAATTCTGTAACCATCGAAGATGCAAAAAAGGAATAACTTGCACAAAAACAGATTAGTTCAGGGCTGTTTCTTGGAAAACACCTTAGTAATTTAAGTGCATATATTGTTCCCACTGTAGCCCCAGTGATTCATAATATACTTTCAGGCTTAAAGACAATGCTGCAGCAGAAAGAGAATACAGCAGAAGTGGCATGTGACAGTGGCAACATGCAGTTAAAGCTTGTGTCACATTACACAACTTTTTGCTGTGGGGTATGTCAGCCTGTAATCGTTGATTTCTTCACTGCACCATGTCAATTTACACACCTGAAAATCATTTTCCATCACAGATCACTCATTTTTCTGACAGCGAATAACATGCTGATGTAGTGTGAAGAGTTATTAGCTCCAGCAAATTCAGCAGCAGTCTTTGCCCTTTTTTCTCTTTCCATTTTGCATGGTACTTAAATCCTGAGACACCAGGATGAGCCTCTCTTCTGTTTGTGAAGAGTTAACAGCTGTGATGAGCAGAGCCTCTCTTTTTTTCTTTTTTCCATTTTGTTTTAGTACATAAAACATTTGATCCAAAAAATGAACCTTGCTTTTTTGGGAGGTTCAAAGCTTCTGCATTCTTTATTCCTCATCACTGTATTATATGCATTGAATGTCCGAATGAGCATTCATTTGTTGTCAGCTGTCACGCCCAAACAGCTCTCCCCTTTTACTAAAGAGATAGTCAAACCTGTTTGATTTTTATTACAATTGGTCTTAGTCATTAGGTATGTTGCATTAGGTGATTGGTTTCACAGGAGTGCTGACTGCCTCTGACTAAATTATATAAATGAAGGCTACAATGAAAATCATTTAAAATGTTGTCTAATGGGACATGGGCTTAAGGGGTTTCTGTAGCCACAAGGCAGCTCTCCAAGCTTATGTCAAGATGGATTTTATAAATGAGGTCTATGTAGTGACAAAGTGTAGTTGGTAGGACAGGAGAGACAGCAAGCTTAACCAAAGCCTACGAAAAAAACTTGTAACCCTGGCCCACCTTAAATCCTTTCACACCTCTCTGTCAGCATCTTTTGTGTTGTAAATGTGTCGATAAGCCCAAGCAGAAAGCAGCCTGTTATCCCATACCCCCACCAACGCTGAAAGGGCAGAAAGTTCTCTCAGCTCAAGTCTGTTTACCTGTGTGTCACTTGTCGGGAGTTGTATGGGGTAAATAATACATTGTTATTTGAAATATCAAATATCAAATTAAATATCAAAAAATATTAAAGGTGAAAGAATGCACGTCGCCTTTTGCAGTCTCTGTACTTTGTACAGCATATAAAAGCCAGATTGAATGTTATTTACCTGTTTACCTTGATTTATTTACTTGTGACTTTACGCTGTAGAAAGATAAGTAGAGTGCAGAGCTTCCTGTGTTTGATCGACAGGGGCATGCTCATAAAGTACAGCGATGGCAAAAGTGCGACGGCAGCTTCCACCTGCAGCTATAGACTCTTCAGTATGCGAGCGACTATCTACACTAGTGTTTAGATCTGGATGGTGTATGTGCCTTAAAAAAAAAAAAAAGTCTGACTGCATTCTTGTGCCATTGCTCGCATACTGAAGTGTCAACATGCAGTTTTCGTGGCATTACACATGTACTTTGTGAGCATACCCGTGTCAACGGCGAAAGTGCGACGTGCATTCTTTCGCCTTTACCTCTGGTGCAGCTGCGTTATTCTTGTGTGTGAGTGGACGTTTCTTGCAGGGAGGGCTGCTGTTCTGTTTCTCCAAAGTAGAACCCTCATCATCGCCTGTGTTATAGCACGTGTTTATGTGAAAACAGCAGTGTCAGATGGGGGAACGTGAATGGTAGAATAAAACTGAATTAAAAAAAAAAAAAAAACGCTAACCTTTAAAAATACTATAAATTTACACCAGCTGTTACAGACTCGAATCAAATGTATGTTTTTATTCTATAATAGTAAGAATAAGAGCAGCTCACTTCTCAAAACGGAGGCGTCCAGTGTTGAACCAGCGACCCTTGTTACCAGAAGTTCTAACCGCTGCGCCACCAAAGTGGTTGTATTAATGCCAGAGTGCCAATGTTGCACTCTAACGCAAGTTCTTTTTCTGCAGTTATATTCTTGAATAAAAGCGCACTTGTTTTTTTATACTTCGAAATTTTTGTGAAAAAGTTTATTTGATATTTGGACTTCAGGCTTCATACATTCTACACTTCATGTCTTCATTTTGTCAATTAGTACTAAAACATGAAAAACATTTCTGTTTTAACATTTCATTTACATAGATTGTTGTAGACATGGAACACACATGAAATGCATGTATTCCAAATAACGATGTATTATTTACCCTATACAACTTCCAGCAACTGACACGCACGTAAACATACTTGAGCTGAGAGAACTTTCTGCCCTTTCTGCGTTGATGGGGGGATGGGATAGCAGGCTGCTTGCCGCTTGGGCTGACAGAGAGGTGCGAAGGGATTTAAGGTGGGCCAGGGTTACAAGTTTTTTTGTAGGCTATAGTAATTGTAATGTTAAAGAAGTGTCAAAAGAAGGAGAGTAAGCATTACAAGCACAATGTTAAGTTAATTGTTAACTTGTAATTGTTAGAGTATGTGTGAATGTGGATCTGTGAATTTGCCCTGTGACGAACACGCACTCTGCACAGGGCTTATTCCTGGAGTGCATCACTTCGCACTAGGGTGGCTTCTTTTCCCCTTAACCCTAACAGATTGTTATTAGATGATGATATTGTTCAACCAGGTAATGTGTGATACAATATAAACTGTACTCACTGTTGACATATGAGGTGAGCATGTATATTTTATTTCTTTTTTTTTTTTTTTTTTACAGAAAGAACTGGATGGCCTGGTGGACTGTGTTGCAAGGTTCTTCATTATTATTCACTAAATCACAAGGTGGTGGGACTAGCTGGGTAGGTGCTTTTTAATATACTTATTCATTCTTTAACTGACACACAGTTGTTGAAACATGACATTTCAATTTTTTAATTGAAACCCAAGCTCTGTGTTTTTATTTTTATTGATGAAACATTCATTCAAATGGCTGTAATATGTGCTTTTGTTTTGTATATGAATATTAAAATATTGGGAAATGTTAATTAACAGTGTCAGAACAAATAAATGGAACACTTTGCCATTATATTTTGTGATTTTTCTTTAGCTAAAATCAGATTCTCTGTTTGATTAAGTACATATTTACAGTATTATGTGGTCTGTGTTTGTTTTTGTCTATTTTGTTGTTTGTGGATTCTACACCATTGCAAATCATGATCTGTGTCTGGACAAATAGTACCAGCTGAAAAGTCTTAAACCTGAAAATAGGTTGATAATCTTAAATATAACTTGAGTTTTTCTTCAAGTTGGAGATATAACTATGCTGATTCCTAAAATGTGAAACCTCTTTTTTTACCTGGGTACCTAATTGCTTAAAATTAACTTGAGTGAAAAAGAGCACCATAATTGCTCAGTTGTTTACACTGCTGCCTCATTGCTTCTTGGGCATTGATTTCCATCCTGTCTGTCTGGAGTTGGTATATTTCCATATTGATTTTTTTTTCTTGGCGGGTTACTTCTTACATCCTAAAGTTGTTAATTTCAGGGTAATTGGTAACTATAAAATGGTTTAATGCAAGTGAGCATGCCCATGAGTTTTCCTTGCAATGCGCTGGTGTCCCATCCAGGGTTGGTCCTTCCTTTGTGATGTATGCTGCTAGGAATGGCTCCAGTATCCAGTGATACTACAATTGAGTAAGTGTGTTCAGGAAAAGAGTGGCTGGAGAGAGAATAGATTGGAACATTTTGGAAGCAAGACTTATATAGTACACAATTTTCAAATAGATGAATATTATTATTAACATGACTTATTGTTATTAATATTTCTTATTAACTGTGCTCTCTAAATATTCACTTTTTAATGTTCATTTTATATGTGATGGTAATCTTATAATCTCAGTCATATGTATATATTTTTAAAATGTAGGCCCTTTAACCAACTAAGAAAAATAGAAATATAAGTCCTTGGTGCATTGAAATAATAGGTGCAAGGATATTGATTATGGCAAAGAAAGAGACTATTCAATGCTCTTAATTTGTAGCACTCCTTTAATGGATTCTTTAGATCTAACCAGCTCACCCAATATAGCTTTCCAATACTATGGGGACTGAATTGGAATAATGATACTTTGTTGTTCCAGCTTCAGGGCTAATTACAAAGGTATTTTGGAGACAAAAAGGCAGTTTATATCATCTGAAAGACAGGGATTGTCTTGTGTAAAACAATGCTCACAATAGTTCAAGATCTATTTATTGTGGCATTATTCTTTTATGACAGTACATCCACATGGTTTCTTTCAACTGATATATGCTCTTTATTAAAGAAATTAATATATTCTAGATAGTCATGTAATGTAAGTAAATTATTTATAATTGTGCTTAAACCAGACAGCTGGATACAGTGGTGTAGAATTCTCTGTATTTAAATACATGAATTTTGGGCCCAAATGTTTTTTCAATCATTGACTGTATATTCACTTTTGTGGCATGCTGAGGATTTTTAGCATTCATAATTAAAAGCAGTATAAGCACTGGCAAAATTATGGTAAAGGTTATTTAAAACAGTTAATGGTATTATTAGGGATTTTTTTTTTTTTTTGCTTAAATTCGGAGTTATTGTATACATTAAAGTAAATGACCAAATTATTTTTAAAGGCTTTTGAGAATGTCTGGCTTTTTTTGACATCACCGCATTTTTTCCCTCTTTTTATCAAGTCATATTACCAAAGGGGTTCATTCCCCGAGCTCGTCTTCTCACTGCTAGCCAACTGGAAACGCTCGTTCAAGCGTCGGCCCGCTGTCGCCTATGTAAACTCTGGTCCTGTTACAACTGCTGCTGCCGCTGTATGTGTTCTCTCTGCATGTCTCCTTCAATAAGCTCTATTCTTTTCCTGCTTTTAGCCATTTTAACCTTGCTTTTGGGTTTGCAAAGGATTTGGAGGTGGTGGGATTTTACAGTGTTCCATTTTACAATATAGTTCTGAGGGTAAATAGATGTTCATTCATAGATTAAACTGTCAATGATTGAAACTAAGAAGACAGCAAAATATTAAGTGTTAATTAGCCTTCTTTAGTCCTCTGGTGTAACACTTGAATCTAAATATTTTGACTGCTCACTCAGCTCCCATCTCTAGCTTAATATATGACCCTGAGCAAATCACTTAACCTGTCTGCTTAAATTGTAAGAATAGGCCTAATGGTATTATTTATGTGCAGAATACTTTGAGAGGTGGCATTCTCCACAATGCAAAAAAGGCCTGCTTTCCTTGTGGTAACCTGAACTTTTATCCTTCTTTGTATGCAGTATATTTTATCACTTTGAACAGAATTCTCTTATTTGATGTGTTTTAGTAAAATTAATTACATATTTTCTTTTACAAGAGCAGTAAACATGTTTAATGGTATTGTCTCAGGCTGGTGGATTGCCCTCTTAATTTCCTTCCTACACTTTTAGTATTCAGTATCCTTAGCAGTGAATTTATTTTTTTCTTAAGTCATCTGGCCTTTTGTGAAAGGATTAGACTGTATCAATCTACATTTTGTTTATAATAGAGACAGGGATTAAATTATGAGATGTTATGATGAATTCAAAATAGAACAAAACCTACCCAAAGGTAAATATCCTTTGGGAACAGAAATACAAAAAACAACCACTTCAGAAAGGATACAGGTTACTCATTATAGAAAACACCCAAAATCATATAACTTACTCATTCCTTCCTGCAGAGTTTTAAATGTACAATTCAAAAATCCAATGTCTTGATTACTCCCGCAATTATTGCCTAATTATTATTCCATAACTGTATATTTTACTTCAGATAATGTATCTTGTTGGTCAACAATGTGTAGTGGCGCAGAGTCTTTGGCTTCCTATATTTACATACTGCTGAGATGTTCCATAATGCATTTTCATACTGGATGAAAAGATTTCTGTATTGTACATATAACAAGAGACTTGGACGTAACGGAAAATGTATGTCCCACTTAGTACTGAAATCAGACCTTCTATTTGTTGAGGTTTAATCTGATTACTTGAATAAAACATAATTACCTTCCTGAGTACATGGTTACAACAGTGACAACATAGACATGGAAAATGCCCTATTTATGGAATCAGTTTACTTAGGTTTCCACAGGGTTAAAGATGGTACTAAGCACATTAAATTAAATAATTTTTAATATTGAAGTTCTGAGAAAATGCAAACAGTGGAGTTAAAAAGTTGTAACACACACCATTTATTTTTTAAAGGGAATGGTGAATACACTAAGCCTTAGGAGGATAGTTCAAGATGTACACTGAGTGAATATAAAGCACAATGATAGGCCAAGTTAACATCAAGTTAACATCAAGTGGTATTTTAAAATGAATTGCAGGTATCTTAAAATTTACCTTTTAAGATATCTGAAACTCATTTCCAGATATCTCAGAATATGCTTGTTTACATTTTAAAATATCTGTGGTACATTTGCAGATATCTTAAAGGCATTTCTAGATATCCTGAAATCGCTTTCTGTAAAATTTCTTATTCTTTTAAAGGTACTTCCCGTTTATATTAATATATCTTGAAATGCAACAGGAATATGGCAAGCCAAATTAACATTTAGAGATACCTCAAAATGAATTTCACATTTCTCAACAGACAATTTGCTTTTTAAGATACCTTAAAGTAGGTTCCTTGAAATTTTATGACATCTCTAATACTTTTTGAGATACCTCAATTGAGTTTCAAGATATCACAAATACATTTTCATATATCTCAAAATAACTATGCATGAATTTCAAAATATGTCAAATATATTTTGAGATATCACAAATTAACCTTGCATGAATTGTACGATATCTGAAAATGCATTTCAAGTTATCTTGAAATCCCTTCCTGTAAAATTACCTATTCTTTCAGTGGGACATTCCTGTCTATTTTAAGATGTCTCTTGAAATGAGTATGGAAGTTACGTTGAAATATCTGGAATATCTCAAAATTCATAGATATATTTTAAGGTATCTTGAAATGTATTTAAGATTTCTCAAAATACACAGGAACTTATTTCAGAATATCTTAAAATGTATTTGAGGTTATCTTAATGCATTTCAGATATCTAACAATATGCAGCGTATCATTTCAGGATATCTTGAAATCTATTTCAGAAATTATAAAATGCATTTCAGATATTTTGAAATAATGCATTTTCACATATCTATAATTCTTTTTCTTATATTTTAAATGCATTTCTGAATATCTTAAAATGCATTTTGAGATGTCTAACGTTAATTAAACTTAAAAACATAGTCCAATCTCAAAATAAGTTTATCTTGAAATGCATTTCTAATGTCTCAAAATGTCAAGGAAACTATTCTGAGAAATCTAAAAATGTATTTTACATATCTGATACAGGATTGAAAATGAAAATATATATAATTAAATTTAGGATTTCTTAAATGTATTTTCAGATATTTTAAAATGCACTTTGAGATATTTCCAAATGTTAATTTGTCTTGCTGTAAAGCACATTTGTATGCCTTTTTTGGGTTGGGGTGGGGCAGAGACGAGCCTTTTTCCAAAAATTCATTGACACTGGTAAATTTATAACTAAGTGAATGGGGAAGCTAGCTTGAAGCATGTAAAAAAGTATTGCAATTGGTTGCTTTATGGTTAAAAGAAAATTTAATTAAATTGTCTTCAATATACAACATACTAATCTTAAAAGTGAAACAGCCTCAGATTAAATTGTAGATAGATACCATAAGTGTATGATTTGAGGGAAATGTGTGTCTCAGATTATGTATCATAAAGATTCACTATTCTAGGACTGAAAGCAGTCTCCACAGCAACACATTTATGTTTCCAGTATAACTATTGACCCTCCTTCTTAAGATCCAATAGAGCTGAATGTTGTTTTTTGGTGATGTTATAAAATTTTGTTTGAGTAGTCTCCTTTTCAATAGTGTTTACACTTTGTAAACAAAACTACAGAATGTATCCTCTGAAATGGTCACATAGGTTCCAGCCAAGAAATAGATTAGAAAGGAAGACAACTAGGTTGGATATTGTCTGTTCTTTAAAAAAAAAAAAAAAAAAAAAAAAAAAAACAACAACAACAGAGCTTAGGCAAAGTGCGATTTCAGCCACAAAGTAGTCTTCAAGAAATTATAATTGTTGGAACCTGACCTGTGACATCTGTATTCATTTTCTTGAAACAATCTATACTTGTTACATTAATCCCAAACAGGTGATTCTGTATTCTAAAACAGAAGCAGCAACAGCAGAAACTGGACAGCCCTATATATAAATTCTGTTTAGGAAGTAGATGTTTCTGATACTGGAGAATTGGGATGTTTTTTATAATTAATTTTGTAATTGCTAAACTTGCTTAATGTGACTTAGTACTTTGGCAGTATTACATTTTGTAAGTGTTAACCTCAATAAGAATTTTAAACTTAATCCAGAACTGATAACTTGGATTTCCAAATATGCTTTAAGGAGACTCAAAAATGTCTTGTTTGTATATGATTATGTACAACACACTTTATTTCTAATTGGTACCAGCAACTATAAATTTTTCCTCCTGTGTTGTTGCATTTAGATAATTTTGTGCCTTTTTCCATAAATGTTTATCTTAATGACTTAATTTCTTAGGTTTTAGTTTAGAAGTGTACTAATGCTCCATAAATGGCTATCTCAATTTGTGTTAAACCTATGCTCTTGTACTCAAATCAAATAACCTAAGATGTCCAGCAGTATCTTTCTGAGGTATTCCCCTGAGTCATGCATTCAGTTCTGCTTGTGTGCTTTTGCCAGAAAATCACTAAGGTCTTTTTAATCAAAAACACAAGCATGTAACATTCTTGGGAGATGGGGTTTCAGCACTATTCTGGAGATCCTTCAATTGTATAACATAGTTTGGTTTTATGATTCCTAGAATAGAATCTGTGTTTCGCAAAGGCATACCTTTCTACTGTACAATAAATGTCTGTTAATGAAATTAAGTTCTCTTTACTGACAGATCAGATTTGTAAATGCATACACTTTTATTACCTGAAGCTTTGTCTTAATATCATGTTCCTGCACGAACAATCTTTTTTTCATAGTGAATACAGTATAGACTTTCAAAATCTGTGTCCAAATAAATTCTTGTTTGAAAATGGATTTATACTGTATGTTGGCTGCCTATAAATGCTAATTCAGTGAGCTAAGGGAATATGTAAATGAGGTTGTTGGTGTTTTAATGGTGACGGTTTCTTTCCTTGCTTTACATATTCTTTTTGTATAGGAGGTGTGAAAGCATGACTTCAGGGTTGCTCTGTTAACTTTTAGTGTCTTACATGGCTTTTCAAATTATCTAAGCGAATTGTAGACACAATGACTCTTTTAGGACATTATCATCATGATTGATTTCAAATCCAAGCATTTTTCAAATCATTGGGAAGTGGCATCATTATTTGAAACATTAATATTTTAAAACACAATATCTCTCTTCTTTCATATGTACTTTTTCCATAGAAGTTTGGTGGTAGTCAGTCCAAGCCTGAGTTTACAGTTGATCTTAAAGGTGCTCTGTTGGATTGGGCTTCAAAAGAGAAATCCAGCAAAAAGCATGTAATTGAGGTAAGTTTTTTTTCTTGGTTAGAAATCTTCAAAATTTACATGGGCACACTGTATACTGGCCAGTATTAGTAATTGCTACTACAAACAGGTGCATTGTGAAAAAAAGCAGAGATTGGTGGATTTTAAAACTACTTCAACAGTTCACTGATGATTAATTTCAAAAGAAGGCCTGAAATTTTATTCAAACATGCAATGAAATCAGAGTCTTATGATCATAAGTCCAAAACTATTTTTGTTTAATAAAACAGCTGATTGAAAACATCAACCACTGTCTTTTTAAAATATTATTATTAAAAGGCCAGACAATGTTTCTGTGTGTTTATTATTCTTAAGCATATTTGATGTACAATGTATTGTTAAGTCTAATGTACAATATTAAGTGAAATAAGTTGTAAATAATTCAATTACATGTAAGTAACACTTAGTAATATTTAAGTGCATTATTTATAACATTATTAATATGTTTCTAGTAAGTAACAAATATGTACAATGCATACAGTAGCATGTTCAAATCTAGAAAAGTATCTAAGAGCAGTATATGACTGGTTAACTTCCTGTTCCCATTATAATATTACTCCGTTGTTCTAGCTCTTCACAACACTGCATTGAATTAAGCATCTTATAATTATTTCACTTTGTTCCTCTGTCTGGAACATGTTTGCTTTCTTCTCCAAATATGTTTCTCTAATATGATATACAGTTAAACTCAATTAATGCAAATAAACATTGTTGAGTAACTGCATGCTTTACTGACACATTAGCCTGTATGTTTGAAGAAAAAAAAAAAAAAACTTAAATTTTTGAGTAACAAAATTAAAATTCAAGACCAATTACTTGTCATTTTTGCACATCAGAACATTTTTGATCACTCAAACATTCATGAGAGATATAGAAATCACATGCTATAAACCCACTGTTTTGCATAACTTTTTCTGTATATATTCAAAGTTTGTAATATGAATTTAATTAAAGCTTTGTCACTTGAAAATGGCAATGCTCCATTTGACAAAATGTACGTGATGACTGCTTTTGTGTCTCCTGGTTATTATTTAGATACACAAATGTCTTTAAAAGTTAGGGTTTTATTAAATCTCGATATTCCATGTCTAATTATTATGAATTGAATTTCTTATAGCTGAAAACACGTCAAGGGACTGAACTATTGATTCAGTCCGAAAATGACAGTGTTATCAACGACTGGTTCAAAACACTGATGGAAACTATAAATAATCATGTAAGTTTCTACTCAACTATAGTGATAAAAAAAAATCAAAGAATCTTTTCTTTTACTTGTTTTTTCTGTGAAAGTTGTTTGCTATAAGATTTGTTGCTGTATAAATCTGGCATTTTTGTGCACAATGGTAATGAAAAAGTTTAATTTTAGCATTTCTTTTAATTGTGTACAGTTAATTATTACCTGTAATGCATTATGTAATATAGAGCATACTGTAACTCTGACTGTGTACTATTAAGGTAGAGGGAGCCAGAATGCTTTATCTATACAAAATAAACATGAAAATAAATACACTGCCACAAAAAATTATTTGTTCCCATTCTAATTACATCTACTATTCAATTTTTGACACTGATTGTTTTCAAATCTACAATTAGATAAAGGGCAGCTGAGTGAACAAAGAACAGATTTTTTATATTACGTAATTTATTTAATGAACAAAGTTATCAAACATCAACTGGCATGGAGAAAAATGTATTGCCTTCTTGCACTTAACTGGTTGCATCACCTTTACATTTAAACTGTCTAAAACAAAACACTTATTGTAATTTGACATAGTGTTTTTCTAAATGCCAAATTTCCATTTGAGCAGATGCGCTCTGCAAACTTGGCTGTCACATTAAGAGTTCTGGTATGCAAGTGATTTACCCTCACATTTCCCATACAATTTAAGCTCAGTTTTTTTGTTTTCTCCTTTTGTTTGGGTCTATGACTGACTTTTCATAAATGCACAGTAACTATAACTGGTAAAATGTTTCAATTGAAAGAGATAAAAAACAACCAATTAGATGTAATTATTTGCCCTTTGATTTGCATGTAACAACCTGTACTACTGAACAAATAGTTTAGAAGCTAAAAACACAGAATTGCACTGAAGAGTTAGAATTGTTATAACTAAATGGCTGAGAATTGCACTTTTACCTAAAAAAAAGTGGTTATGACACGATCTTACTAGAAATTGTAGCATTTGTACTTGAGCCATTTCCTTTGGAGATCATTTCTGATTGAGAGAAGAGTAACTACCATGTCCATCTTTGGTTGAAAAAACTTCCAAAACCATGTCAATTGTTATATCCATTAAGTTTTGTTTTAGTAGGCCAATGCAAAGATATGCAAAAAGAACAACCTTCTGTTAAAAATGTTATATTTCAAGTTTTCTTTTATCTTCTTATATTTTCAGGCATGGGAATCTGATGAACCAGCTGAAGAAGACATACCAGAATCTCCTGGACCAGAAAAAACTGACAAGGATAAAGAAAAAAGAGATTCAAAAAAAGGACGCAGTATGTAGATAAATTTGAGTTCTTTTACCTCAGTCAAAATGTTTGCTTATTTTCTTATTACTAAGAATATCAATTTAAGAAAATACTTAACTTGTAATGTAATATAATCACCCATAAATCTGACTCACCAGAATTCTTGCTATCTTTATTGAGACAGGAAAAACCTTAGCTAGAAATGAAAGAGACTATCTGTTTACTACACTCCACAAATTTGGGTTTTGCCCCAACATACATACCGACCTACTATATGCCAATCCAGAAGTCTCAGTCTGCATTAATGACACAAAATCAGATTACTTAAAATTAGAATGAGGTACTCGACAAGGGTGCCCACTATCACCAGTGCTTTTTGCAATAGCCATTGGCTATTTATCTTTGGAAGAAACCAGAGATAAAGGGTATTATTAGAGAAGAACTTGAACAGAAGATATCACTTTACACAGATGCCATTGTGCATTATACATCAGACCCTTAATTATTAGCCTTAATAGTGTTGGGGGATTTTCTTAATATCTCTGGGTTTGAAATTAATTTGAATAAAACTGTGCTTTTCCCAGTGAATTCTCTAGAATATATATTTTTAAAACAACAAAGCAGTTCAAATATCTGGGGATAACTATCAACATAATATTAACCAAGTAAATATAAAGATGTCCTTCAGTACAATTTAGGTAGTACTATTGGAAAAAATCAAACAAGATATTAAGAAATGGTCCACCCTCATTCTTACCTTAAAACATGATAAAATCTTAGAAATCTGCAGAAATTCATAAATCTTAACTGGCCCAGCTTACAACAGAAAGTATTCTTTGCATGTCCTGGTTTATGCTCCAAACTAACTTACTATCAGTTTACTGGCATTCCAGTTGTCCTTTTTTTTTTTTAGTATGGAACCAATGTAGGGCGCATTTCAAAGTAGAGAAGCTCTCATCTGTTGCTGCTGTTCACTTTTTTGGCTTTCTCAAAGCTACTCTGTAGTTAATCCACTGAAATCAATGGGATTAAGACACTTCATCCTCTTTATATAGACAACGTATTTGCATCTAATGAGCAATTTTGCTGCAAATGTATCTTTCCAGCTACGTATTTTTTTCTATATACAAATTAGAAATTTTCTTAAAGGAAACCTACCCAATTTTGCACATCTCACACACACATCTATCCCAGAGGCCATGCTGGTTAGCCTTGATGAAGACTCGGACATCATTTCAACAATACATAAAAATATTTAAAAGAATTTCTCCTTCACTGATCCTGGGGGAAGGTAGGAAGAGAGACCTTTCAATTAGCATCTCAGAAAAGGAGTAGAACTCTGCCATACATGCATAGAATACCCTCTAGTTCTATATGTGCCAGGTATTTCATAATTCAACTAAAAATCTTTCATCAATCTAATTTTTCTTGTTTAAAATTCTCCATAATGTACCCAAGTCAAGATCCAATTGGCTACCATTGCCATCCAGCACTACCATCACTATTCCATATGCTTTAGGAATGCACTAAATTAGCATAGTTTTGGTCAAAACTCTTTACAGACTTCTTAGGTAGCCTCAGTGTTACAATCGCTTCAAATCCATTGACAGTAATAAATTTGTATAATCCTGGATAGCATTAAAATGCATAGGAAAATAACATTGGAATTGCCTGTACCACACTACTAGCACATGGGCTTATCTTGTTTAACTGGGATAATCCCAACTCGCCTTCTATAACTGTGTGCATTAAAAGCATTCTAAATGATCTCAAATTAGGAAAAAAAAATCAGACTCTCTTAGAGGATATGTCCAAAACGTTTTCAAAACAGGACAGGGCACAAATTAGTATGTTAGAATAAGCATGCTGCAATTGCTCTGTTATATTTAAAAAAATTAGATGTTGTGTGTTTCTTTTTTTTTTTTCCCCTCTCATTCTTGGTTGAGGGTTGAATCTTGTTTTGCCTTTTTCCCTTAGCATTTCTATTTGTCTTTTGTTTTCTGTGGATTGATTCTGGAGTATATTGTTGTATCTGTTAAGTTATTCGTCTTTGTTTATTTGAGTAGTATGTTGTTGTAATGTTCCGACTTTTAAAAATAAAATTAAAAAATTTATAAAAAGGAAAAAATGAAAATACTTAACTATTGTAATAGGCTACCAAAGAAAGAATGGGCACAAAAAAATTTATAGAAATGGGAAAACCAACAGACCAATCCCTAGCTTCCTAGCTGTACAAGATGTTCCTGGAAGTGACCCTGTAATTAAGAGAATTATCATAGAGGATTGAGAGGATGCAAGGTTCCAGGTAACATGGTAGGATTTGATTTTTTATGTGTAGTCACACAGAATGTCAATCAGTATTTAAATCATTCTTCAATTTAGAATTGATTTCTTCAGTAAGTTTTAAGTAATCTTTTTCAAATTCAGCCTCATTGGTTGCAGTTGTAAACCCAAGAGTATATTCTATAGACTTATAGTATGTGCTACAAAAGTAAAGGCGGTGGGGGGTTGGGGGGTGTGGGTTGCACTTCAAAAATGCTACACTTATCCTTTAATATCTTAATCTGCTGTTTCACTTCAGATGCATGAACTTCACTTTGGAACAGACTGTCTGTGGCCACTTGCATATGGTCATTTTGGTACCACAGTCCACTGTTAATTTTCTCTGTTGGCATATTCTACAAATTTACTTTATTTTTAAACTTGCAATCCATTTGTAGTTGTCAAAATGTATGTGTAACATTTAAAAAATAACTGTACTTAATTTTTGGTGTTTTTCTTGCTAGCAGTTAAAACATCAGTCAGCATAGATTCTTCAGAACAGAAGAAGACAAAGGTAAAATTGAAGAAGTTTCTCACCCGCAGACCCACTCTCCAGGCAGTAAGAGACAAGGGATACATAAAAGGTAAACTGAGATTTTGTTAACTTCCGTTTGGATTTAAATTAAATAAAACCATATGAAATAAGTAGGTGACACTAAATTACCTGTCACAAAAACTATAGTTTCTTATTACAGAACAGCGTAGATTCAAGAAATACAAGAAATTGCAGTAACAGTAATGTATTGCCATTTGGATCTTCCACTTGCAGTGATTAATTTCAGTAGGGGTGCTTTTGCTTGTCTGTGTGAGCCTCTGTTAATGGTTTATCTGACACACACTCAGTTTAAGTTGACTGAAATGTAGCATTGTAGCTAAAAGGAAACTAGTATAAAGCAGTTAAAAGATCAAAATTCTAATTGCGTGTCCAGTGTAGAAAAAATCTGCCAGGACCCAAAAAAAAAAAAAGGTCTCCATTTCCAAATGAGTTAGTATTTGTCACTTGTGAAAGTGGACAAATGTGCTCTATCACACTCTGCACATGGCTAGATCTGCTTTTCATGTTGTTCATGTATCATTTCTTTTTCTGTGCTCCCACCAAAGTACGCTCTCTTAAATGCCCCACATTGTCTTACAACTATCAGAATATGGTGATACCTTTTATTGATGCTCTAATAGGTAGACTTGGGTGTGACAGCAGTTGTCTTCTTTTCCCTGGGGTGCCTTCACTATGGAGAGTCTCCCTTTTGGGGAAAAAAAGGCTCTTCCCCTTTCTTTGTCCCACTTTCAGTGTTTTTAAGATGCCCATAATAGAAATAGACAATAGCTTTTATCATTGATTTTTAAATTGGCATCAGAAACAGCTTTGTTAGCACAATTGAATATGTGTTTTCAGGTTGTAATTTTTGGAGTCCATACAGAGATAGCATCCTATACTGTACAATGGATATTAAAATTCTGCAAATGCTTAATTTATTTTTTGCTAATGTAAATACTGAAGTTGAAAACATGTCAAACTTTTTTCACCTTTAATAAGCTATACTACCTAATGTACAAGTAGAAAACATATGCATAATTTTTAGAATAAATAATAAAAATGTAATACTGCCAAGTTTCCTAAGTGTGCATACTCTCTTTTGATACCAGTGCAAGTAAGAATTTTATTGTACTCTCAACATGTGAGAGTACTTTTAGTATTATAGCTATACTTTTATTGAAATTGTAGTCAGTTGGCTACTTTATTTTAATCCTTGGAAGATCTGTACCTTTAGAAAGAGGGGCAGCAGCTATGCCTGCACCTTTTCATTCTACTCTAACTAGGAAAAAATTTGCTAGGCATTTGCTGACTGGCTATGTCAAAGTTTTAATTAACCAACTTATACAAAAGGGAGAAAACAAAATATAAAGGAAAACCAAAGAACACAAAGCAAACCCAAGCTGTCTTTGGCCTTGGTTTGTGCCGTTGCTTGTTTTTGGTGGAGTTGTCCATTTGCTTGAGTACCTCCTACCTTCTTGAGAGAATCCTCCTCATTCCCTCTAGTACTCTGGTAGAACTGACTGTGACTACACACTACCTCCCTGGCATTTAATCCTTTGTACTAGCTTGACTCACATATTATGGGAATTTTAGGGTTATTACTTGCAGCATGTCTTCTCTGTTTTATTGTGTTTACATGAATTTCTTGTTGACATTTTGGAAAAAAAATAATGTTGCTGTTAATTTCTTGCTCATTTTTCTTGAGGAGCAATTAAAGATTACCTCTTGTTTGTTTGTATGTGTGTGTGAGAGTAAATAAAAAAAGAAAGTTAATGCATTAAGTGTCTTTATACAATGTGACTCTGAAAGCTCCACTTCTGATTGACTGACTTATTTATTAGTTTTTTTTCTTAAATATATATTAAGGAATGATATGCATGGTCAGTGTTATGTCACAGATTGACTGATTTGGGAAACAGAGTTGTCTCCCAGTTGTCCTGTTATGAATTATCTCACATATATCTCACAGTGCTCACATTAAAATTTTTTATTTACTATCAATTACTTAGAATGTGAAAGCAACATAAAGTCAGTGGGCCACTGATAAGTAGCAATCTTTAAACTAGAGCCAAGAATTATTTTTTAGACAATTCCCAAAATTGCTTCCGTGATATTGGACACTTTGAATTAGAGCTCCCTGTGGTTTTCCCAAGAGTTTATACACTTCTGAGTGCCTATTTATAAATTAAGGGTAATATCTTTGAATCATATTTTTTTCTTCAAACAAGTTACATTTGTAAGTATGCAGTTAATTCCCCTTTCTCACTCAAACCAGTGGTTAAGAGAAATACTCTTCATTCATCAGTTTATTTTCCTGTTCAAATGTCTTAAAACCCTTTGACAGACTAGTATAAATGTCCTATGCACTAATTTATACTTTTCTCTTCAACCTCATAAGACAAGACAACATAAAAGCCTGTAGACATCTAGCATCACTGTGGTGATGAATTTTTGCAATCTTATCTGAAATCACCAGCAGCCTGAACACCAGCAAGGCTCGTAAATCAAGGATTTTGGTCAGTTGTTCCCAGATCAGTATAAATGTGAAAGTAATTTACTGTTTTGCCCTTTCACAGTGATTTATCTGTCTTTTAATAGTGAACCTCAAGAGTTGAGAACAATATAAAATAAATAGATATCTAGCCTGTGCTGTTAGAATACATACTGTATATAACTATAAGCTGACAATATTTATCAAAATATAATGCAGAATTTAAAATGTGTTTTCTTGGAGTATCTTTTACTTCCACACAGATTCTACCTACCAGCCAGATTAATACTGGGTTTAGGGTAAACAATTGTCAATGGAAGTAGGAAGAAAATGTTATGAATTAATAACTTTTGTTTGTATTTTGTTAAGAGTGAATATAATTTGTGCGATGATTACAGATATCAAAGAAGAAGAATGTGAAACAGGATTTTTCAGAAGTGGCAAATACTGAATATACAAATAAAAGATTTGTGATGGTAAATTCAAATCAGAAATGTATACCGTGAAAAGTTAATATTCATCACATTGTAATCATTATTTGTCCTCTGTGACAAATGAATAATGTATCCATATGCTTTGTGACCCAGTTCAAAGTTACCTGCCCATTTCTAGAATTTGAATTACATTTGCCAGCTGTTTCTTATTCATTGTTGAGAACAGAAGTTCTGTTCTTTCGATGCTTAATCATTGAATACTTCATTGAGTCAGTTGGGACAAAGATAAATGTTTTTAAATGCAGAGTACTATTTGATTTATTAATTTTTACAGTGTATTTACTGTTTTATTTTCATGCTATTACTGTAAAAAAAGTGTTTTCCCTATTCCTGATATCCTATATTTTACATTTACATTTACATTTACATCATTTAGCAGACGCTCTTATCCAGAGCGACTTACAACAGTGCTTAGTAGTCTATGACTGTTCTTCAGTCTTTAAGGCTAGGATTAAATCTACTGTCATTAAACAAGTTACCGCTGACCAAGTTGTACACAAAACCATGCTAGAAGAAAATAGTACGTTGTTAGTACAAAAATTTTTTTTTTTTTTTTTTTTTTTTTTGAGAAAAGGGATGGAAAAAAAAAAAAAGTATGGGGACTTTCATATACAGTATTTGTCACAAATGAACGGCTTCAGATCTTTAGACAAAATATATTAGATAAGGGGAGCCAGGGTAAATATACACCACATTTTCTAAAACGATACTTAAGTTTGTTTAAGTAGTAAAGTTATCCAGCGCCTGAATTACCCATGTGACGTGGTTATTCCCTCAAACTTAATTGATAACTCACAATACTGTATGCATGACCCTTACCCTGAAAGTGAAGTAGTCACTCTTTGGTATATAGACAAAAATTATGAACATTATGCCTTGATCAAAGGACACTCCAGAGAGAGAAAAAATCATAACAGTGGTGAATTTTCTCAGGAAAGGTTGGGCAACAACACACTCAAGAAGTCACAGAGGATCCCAGAATAGCATCAAAAGAACTGGAGGCCTCTTTAGCCTCAGCCAAGATGAGTGTTCATGACTACACAATAAGAAGGAGACTGTGTAAATATGGGAAACTTCTTGTATCCAGTTGTACCATCAGTGCTTCTCTTGCAATTTAAAAAACAAACAAACAAACAAACAAAAAAAAAACACCAGGATGATCCCCAAGCATTTTGGAATAATGTTGTATAAACAGATGAGCCAAAAGTAGAACTCTTTGGATGACACAAGTCCCCGTTCGTACAATAAAACATGGGGTTGATAGTGTGATAATATGAGGATGCTTTGCTGCTCCAGGACATGGAAGACTTGCCATAATTAAAGAAACCATGAATAGTGCACTTTACCAGAATATTCTAAAGAGGATTTTTGGGTCAACTGTCCATGATTTGAATCGGAAGCATAATTGGGTCATTCAGCTGGACAGTAAGGTAAAATACAAAAGAAAAATCTACAACTGAATGGCTTGGAAGAAAATAAAGTGTTGCAGTGGCTTAGTCAAAGTCCTGACTTGAAGCCAATGGAGATGCAGAGGCAGGATCTGAAACAAGTAGTTCTTGCCTGCAGACCTACCAATGTATTTGAATTAAATCATCTTTGCAAAGAAGACTGGGCTAAAATTCCTCAAAAGTGATGTAAAAGGCTGATGTCAAATTAGAGGAAGTGTTTAATTGTAATTAATCCTGGTAAAGGTGCTATAACCAATTATTCAAACTATGTGGGCAATTTTTCTTATGGGTGATGGGTAACTTTGTTCCTTGAATAAACAAATCAGTAATTTAAAAGCTGTGTTATGTCTTTACACAGTTTAACTTCCTCTAATATTAAGTTTTGTCTAATGGTCTGAAACCATTGTGTCAAATATGCAAAAAACAGAGGATACTGAAAAGGCGCAATGTATTTTTTATATAACTGGTGTGGTAAAGGGTTTCGCACTGTGTTGTCAGTAGCCTTATGCTCTTGGTGGAGTTGCTTTTGGCAAATCAGTGTATAAAGGGATGATGTTGTGGTTGCAATAAGCACTGAAAGAATTCAATTCAGAACAGCTATAGTAGGACCCACAATACCATATATGCAAGCTTGTGAGATTAGTTCATGGATCTCCGGTGGCCTGTATACCCTGGACAGGCAGTATTTGAGGAAGCTGCTTGGAGCTGCTTTATGAATTTTGTTCATCTCTTGCATTGGTTATGGGTCGGGTTTAATCACTGTTGGATGGTGGACATTAATCAAGGCAAAAGAGAACTGAGTGGTAGAAACTAGCTTTTACTGAACTATTTATCCATTACTTAGTGGGGTGGGAGCTACTGACAGTCTCTCTTTTAAGAATTTTTAATTAGATTTCTGTATTAATAATGGTTTGTCTTAACAAACACCATGTTTAAAACAAAGGATTATTTTAAGCAGACATGGTGATTGTATAATAGAGCTACTGAGCCATCAATCAGTTACTGCCTGATGTCAAGTTGGCCCAGACATCCAGAGTGTCTAGAAGCTCTGACAAGTTTTTAAGATGTTCTGGGAACTCAGATCAAATGAGCTTTTAAAAAGCTCCTCCTGCATATCCATGTAGGTAGTGGTCATTAAGTCTGAATGGACCTCACTTAAATCCTCAGTAGAGGAGGTAGTTGAAAAAAATGGTTTTCTTTTGGCAGGTGTTTGAACTGTATGGGATTGCAGGGCTACCATTACCGTTTTTTTGTTTCATTTAGTATCTGTTTGCAGAGAGAGGGCAGTGCTCACTGCTGATGCTTTTACCTCTGATCCCTTAATTTGTGTATAAGGTGTTTATTATGAGGTTAATCTTGTCTCCTTGTTATTTTCATGGCCGTTTTCTAAGGCAGAGCTGAAGATTATAAATTATGTTTTTAGATGTTAGGATCATTCTGTGATATTTGTGAGTGATGATTTCTTATAGAAATCAAGTTACTGAGATTTCCAGGACATGCAGCAATTTTTTGCATTTACAGTTTGGATGCAAATTCATATCTCTGAAGATGAGGTAACAGTGATATACAGATGTATGTTAATCAGCTGTCCCAGTAAAGGGGTATAATCACCTCAATGCCTTGTTCAAATGTGATGGTGATGGATAGTCGGGGAGCTCTCGGGTATCCCTAAAGAGAAGCAGGAGACTGTTTCCATGGCAAGATTAATTAGGTCTGCTTTGCTTACCAGATGAAGCAGTTGCGGAGTGAGTCTGTGCTTTACCAAAGAAGAAGTTTAAATTTATTTAAAAATAGTACTGAATTTTACATTTTCTGAATATTTGAAGTTTGTGTCCAGATGCCAAAACTAGCATTTAGAAAGAAGATTTTTTATTTTTTGTTTTTTATTTTTCTTACAAATTGTCTCATTTTGTTTTGGGAAGTTAGCACATGATAGAGAAACTGTTTTTATCACACATGAGAGAAGTCCTTTAGCTAATATATTTGTCTGATATCCATTACATTCTCAGTGTAAATGTATAATTTGAAAAAGCCCTATGTTGAAGCCTCCTATAGTCTACAGTGTGCTGATTTTTTTTTTATTGTTATTCATTGAAGGTCATCGGTTTTGATATACATTTAAGTTGAGACACAATGACATTCTTCACCAGTAAACATCACAATAAAAGGATTCAATATTTTTATTTAAAAAATATACAGTAAATTCATGCTGTATATTTTAAAAGCAGCTGCTTTGTACATTATACAATAGTTCAGTTGGCCTGTTGGTATACTTTTATTGCATTGTAAAACTTGTAAGTTAAGTTGTTTATGTAACATTATAGCTTGACTAATATGTTAATGATATTGGAATAATATTAATATCAATCAGTGTGTCACCTTAAATGTAATGAGCACTATACTCCTTTGTAAATGAAAATAAAGTGCACAATGGGCTAAAGTTACTATAATTGGCATTCACAAACCTGGTTAAATCAATGCAAAGCCACAGTCGGCTGAAGCATATCACTTGCATCGGGCACAAGATAGGATCT